>NC_143565.1:22987196-23290227 GCF_054136105.1 Typopeltis vanoorti | reverse complement strand
TTGAATCTCACCTCGGATGACAAAAATCTTTATCAGGGCTTATCTAGTGAAAGTGGATTAGCTAATCTCATAGGGAGGTGGTGGAACATTTTCTTCCAGAAACTGAGTTCTTTCATCACTAAAGATAAACAAAGGCTGATGGAACACACACACAATTCACACAGTAATACACAAACGTTAGTAGTTACTTTTGTCTTAATCTCAAACAACTCATCTCTTCTATATGTGATATTCAGTTTAGAAAAAGTAAGCAACTTTGAAAACATAGTCATTTTGAAAAAAAAAAAAAAGTCATAATTATTTGATGCGATCAGTAGATAGGGATGCCCCCCCCTCTGAACTAGCTACTATTAATATTGAGCACATATTAAAGTTTCATACTTGGAGAGAGAGAAAGAGAGAGAGAGAGAGATTGTAGTTAGACCCTGAGACAAAGATGACAGCGGATAGTATCCTATTATAGATTTATAAGGCAGCCGCGTCGTTGTGTGGAGGGATAATATGAACGTCCTCCTCACTCTTTCTATCCTTTATTCTCAAAGATATACACTATAATAATGGAGTTCGTTATACAAAGACTCTCTTCAGTGGTTTCTCATTACTAAACCTTTCGTGTTTGTAATTAATATAGCCATAGCCCGCGATAACAGTTTATAATTATCTCGTAATTGATGTTGAAGAAACAAGCAGATTGCCGTCTCACACCAATCCTTCAACTAGAGAGAGAGAGAGGGGGGGGGGATGAGACACCTCCTTGTAGACTGAGAACTCGCTATCTGCACACAACAGAGACAGCAAGATGTTTCTAATTTAGATAAAAATTTGCCTTTTCTGCTACGTGAATACAGAAGAAACTACTTTTACTCTTTATAAATTGAAGTGTTTAATTATTTATTCAAAGGCTTTCTTTCGTGATGCACTGGAAACGAGGGTGAGACGTTGTTTTTTAACTAAGGTGTTTGGAGAGGTGGCAGTTTTCCAACTGTTAGCATCTTATGAGAATTACTGTGTGCAAATGCATTGAAATTCCTTCTTCTACATATGTACGAATCCAATGTAAAATGGTTAATAAGATTTCCTATTAAATGAGAATAAAGTATTTTATTTTATTTATTTATTTTTTTGGACTGCTCCAAGGAAACGTACATAAAGGGATACCTGTAAACATTTTCTAAAATTCGAAACTGACTAGTTTCGAAATTTAGAAAAATGATCCTGCTTAACGTGGAAAAACAAGAGATTCGAGGGAAGAAAGAATATAGAAAGTGTAATTATATTTTAAAAAGACTGTTAATTTTAATTACTCTGTGAAAGATAAAAGTGGTGTTCTAAATGAAAAACATGGTTATTCATGTCTTTACTTGGTTTCAAACATACATGTTGAACTATAGACTATGGCTGAAAAATATTTTCCCTCCCGCATTCATAGGGCATTATTTTGTCCTTCATTGTATTTTTACAGTTATACTCGTAGGCAAGGTGACCACATCTAGTACTTTCGTACTAGATCAAGTACGTTTTATAAATTTTTAGTGTTCTAGTACGTTCACCAACAGATCTAGTACTTTTTCCCTTCCGAATAATAATAATAATAATTTTTTTTTTTTTTAACATTTTATTGTCTCAGATAAATTACATACATAGATACAACAATAGTTTTCATAATATTTATAATACATTACAATTGTGATTAACAAATACTGGCGAGTTATTAATATTTTTAAATTATAATAATTTCTTTTTTTTAAATAAATAATATTTTTGTTCATTGCTAAAATATTTACACATACATATATACAATAGTCATCTTGAGTATAATAGTAATAATTTTTTTTTTTTAATTAAAAAAAAAAAAAAATATTATGTCTCAGTATAAGTCACATACAATAATAATATTTACAGTAATTACTATAAGGATTATACAGAATTTTTGATTTTAGAATATACATAATAATAATAATAATAATAATAATAATTATTATTATTATTATTATTATTATTTATTTATTTTATTCATTTATTTATTATTATCATTTTTTTTTTTTTATGTCTCAGATGAATTGCATACATAGTTGCTGTAGTAATTATATATACAGGGTGTTCGGGATAAATTTGACATATTTATAATTAATTATATTTTTCAGTAAGTTACATGTATTAACACACACTTCTCTTCATTTAAAAGTTTGGACCCTTCTTCATTCATATACAAGATGTCAGAAAGGATGGATAGCTGGAACCCACCTGAATCATGGAAGAGAATAACTTGTATCATGATGATTCGTGCCCGCCATCAAAATAAGGATATTACGACTGCTGCCCAATGCTCCCTGAATACAGTAAAAACAATCAGGCATGAACTAGAGACTTGCAATGGTGACTACGAGGATGTAGCAAGAAGAAAGATCCCTAGCAGACGATCTGATTGCGTTCGTACAGCAGAATTCCTCGCAAATCTGCAGGAACAGGTGTTGAAGAACCCTGGCATTGGAATTCGGGCTTTGTTCGTGGAGTTGCTAACTGTAGTCAAGCCCTGGATAACAAGGGTAGCCAATGGTAGGCCGTATGTATGGCAGCAGGATTCGGCCCCTTGCCACACCTCTGGGAAAAGTCAAAAATGGTTGTCTGAAAATTTCTACGACTTCACCAGTCCAAATGTTTGGCCTCCAAACTCCCCAGACCTTAACCCCATGGATTATTTTGTATGGGGCGCAGTTGAAAAAGACACCAATCGCACTTCCAGTAATACAAAAGCCCAGTTAATGGATAAAATTAAAACAGTTTTTGCGGCCCTTCCCAGGGAGACCGTAGCATCAGCTTGTTCGAGGTTCCGAAGCAGAATTGAAGCTGTGATCGATGCTAATGGTGGTTATTTTGAGTAAATCTTGTTGATAGTATTGTAATTAACTCTGCCTGTAATGTTTTTTTGTCAATTCATTAAATTTAATAGATACAAAGAAGATTTTCTTTTTCCTTACGAAACTGTCAAATTTATCCCGAACACCCTGTATATAATATTTATAACGCATTACAAGTGTGTATAACAGATTCTTGCAAGTTAGTAATTTTCTTCCTCGAAGCTTAGCAGAGCTTATCTGAGGAAGTAATAGATGACAGAGGGTGGTGGTTTCATGGTTGTGTTCCTATACTGGTCACAAGCCAGGTGTTGATTTTACTGTTTGTTGGTACATGCTTGAAAGACTTCGACTGCTATTACAGTTTAACTTTTTTTTATTTATTTTTTTTTTTTTGTGTGCAAATAGGGTTGTATTTAGACGTGGTGTGTTTGTTTCTTTGTGTTCTTGTAGTGATAGTTTTTGAGAGGGGGGGTTGTCATAGGTTTGTGTGTGCGTGTGTGCATGTGTGGTGGGGGAGAGAGAGACAGGAATTGCTCTAATTTTCATTCTCGCTATAATATTTATATAGTGACTGTTTCAGCTCTCTGTATGTTCCTAGGTTTCTGTTGTCGAACGGCAGTTTGTTTATCATGAAGTTTCGGGTGGCTTTGCTGTTGTGATTGTTGTACTTATATGTTATGTAGTTTGTTGACTGTGGTCTTGTTATTTGATATGTTGTTCTGGTTACTCTATATGTTGGGCTGCAGTAGTGTTTTAACATGACTGTGTAGTGGCGTAAGTGTTTCACCTTAATTATTTTGTGTTTTGTCAGTGCTTCCTGCATAAGAGTGGGTTGTTCCCAGAATATCAGTTTTATCATTTTATCTTGCAACCATTGTAGCCTGTTAAGTCTGTAGTCTGTGCAGAATGCGTATGATGTGATTGCATATCTTAAAATGTTTTCACATAATGCTTTATAGATTAGTATTTTTATGTGGGTTGGGGCAATGTCTTTTTTTTTTTTTTTTTTTAATAATAATAATAACATGAGAGTTAGACATGAGTTTAATATTTTTCTCTTCTCCCACCTCCCGATATGTCACATTCAGTGACACAAGAATAATTTGTCTTTTTTTCCTATCGCTAGTCTTCTTCCCCCCCCCCCCCCCCGATCCCGTACTCGCGCTATCCGAACTGACATTAGCCAATGAAAATAATATATTCTTCGCTGTTCAAACACTTCTCGCGCGTTATAAGAAGTCCAGTGTTTTTATTAATTTTATTAACAAAAACTTGTTTAATTCTTCATCGAAAATATTATTATTTAGATTTTACTTTTAAACATGGACAAGTGACAAGAAAAACGTTCAAAATTTAAATTTGATTCTAAATCTCAGGAGAAAATGTGTAGTGCATGAGTCAGTAAAGTACATAAACGAGCTGTTGAAAGTGAAGATCTCAATGCCAGTCCTTCCAAATCACAATAAACCACTTCTCACACAGGTAATTCAGATAAAAGAGAAAGTGATGCTAGTTATGATTCAAATTCAGGTTTGCAAGGCTCATCTAAAAAGATGAAAAAATCATATAAGCAAAAATTCAAAGAAGAATGGTTGGAGGATCCCTTTCTTAAATCCTGGATTTATTCAGTTAAAAGTAAAGGACACACTGCTTATTGTAAATTTTGTGATATAAGCGTTAATGGTAGCAAATGTCTATTGATTCGTTATGCAAGCACTCCAAAACACTAGCTGAATGTAGAATCTAAAATAAGCTCACCAGGTATAATGTCATTGTTTAAATCCAGTTCCAAATACCAGTCAGAAAAACAAATTAAAGAGGCAGAATTAAGATTATGTGCATGATACAGACAGGCCCCTTCCGTACAGGGGTGCAAAGAGTGCAATGAACCCGAGCGGCACAATTTAGGGGCGATATAATCGAACACGTTCATAAAAAATACGGAATAAATAATACACTGAACTGTTGGTGTACATTTGTCACCTTCGAATGCGAGAGATTTCAGTGAGGGGCTGAGTCGCTGGGTAGTTAAATAAATGGTACGAGCTTCAACACAACTTACTTTAATCACTGCTCTCAACGCACTAAACAAACATTCTAGGAATTTCTTGAGTTTTCTTCTTGATGGACCTGTGTTTCACTCAGGATTTCTCCATGAGTGCAGGTCACAAAGATTCCTTCAACGATCTCGATCTTGGGCCTCTCTCTTCCATGTTATACCTACAGATTTCACTAGTGGATCTTCTCATCCTCTAGGTGGTCTTCCTGGTTTTCTCTTTATTCTTGTTGCCAGTTGAATATTCGATATGTCCATCTGTTATTCCTGAGTCTGGCTATCTCATCATGCTTTTATATACTGCAGTCACCATATCTGTTATGCCTGATCTCTTTCTTAGTTCCGTGATTCTAACATGTTCCATTTTGTTGATGTTACAAATCCTACGTTCTTCCATTGCACGCTGAGTTATTCTGAGAGTCTCTTCTTCTTTTCTTGTCGTGTTCCATGTTACATAACAGTAATATGTTTGTTTATTATATAAAAATAAGTTGTTGTTTTTTTTACTATTTGTGTTTTTTCTTTATTTTAATATACATTCCTCTTAATGTGCAGTATAATAAAATAAAATGATTCGTAACGTGTTATTGTACTTCGGGATCCTTTAATTTTTAATGGAAAGGGAGCAAAAAAAATTTGCACTCAGGAGTCGCAAACCAACGGAACGGCCCTGGATGCCGAACACAATCTGCTTTTGTGAATTATGGATACTCTTCCAACTCTATTGAAAACAATTGCTCTTAATAGTGAAATTGCTAAGAAAATACAGTGTGGACACACTAAATGTAACTATTTTATAAAAAATGCTTTGGCTGTAGATTCACGCAATGAAATCTCAAAAAAAAAAAAAAGACTTTGATGAATGGACTGCTTTTGACAAAAGAAAAATTGAAATATTCATCAGCTACAGATAAGTTTTTGAGAAACTTTGGAGGAGAGAACATTTTCAGGTGAAAGGAGGTAGTTCAGTCTTAAACTGAAAGGGTAAGATTTTTACTCTCGTAAAACAAATCAACAATCTCATCTTGTTAATTCATTCTGTAATCAGCACGCTTCTCTTTGTTTGCTCAACTGTTATTGAGATCACTGTTTATTACTAAATTTGTTGTTGGCAAAAAAATTACAAAATATGTTTATAGTGCTATCACCCTTCTTGTGAACTGGGTACTAATTTTGTTTGTTCCAATAGACAGAGTGCACTTTTCAAAATGCTGATATTTTGAAAAGTGCAGATAGTGTGGAGTCTCGTAAAATGTTATTATGGCTTTATAAAACGATTGAGAGCTTTGTAAGAATGCTTCCGGTATGTTTGTTCAACAGAGCGGAATTTATTGCAGAGGGTGGGTGGAACCTAAAAGGAGAGAAGGCAGTGGTAAGGATTTACCAAACTTAGAGTTTTGAGGTTTGGGATAATAAGGACAGACAGACAGACACGCGTCTGTCTGCGTGCGTGCGTGCTCTTCCTTTGCCCTTATTCTTCTTTGGATGTGTGTAGAAATGTTCTTAACTGAGTGTTTCTTGTGTGCATACCTGTTGTGTGCATGCGCGTCGGCGAGGGTGATGTAAACTTGGTTTTAAACGAACGTAGAGGTCAAAGATCACACGTAACTGACCCTTCACAACTGTAATTGAAATTAATCTTCTGGGATTGTTCTAATTTCCCTCCTAGCTGTCTATTTATAGATGGAGCTGTGTTTAACGTCGAAATTATAATTACTTCGAAGGATAAACATAAGATTTCAGCGGTGTTTATCAATGAAAGGTCATTTTACGGTGACTTTTACGAGTGTGATTTAAATATTATAGTACTCACGTACTCACCATACCGACCTATGGCAAAGATAAAGTAACACTATAACCCAAGGTAAGGCTATGTTGCAATAAGATGTAGGACCGCCTTTCACTGTGATGACTGCACCAATCCTACGGGGCATACTTTCCACAAGCGTAGACGATAGCGATCAATGGTAATTTTGGAAGATTTTTCTTGTTGGTATATAAAGTCCTTATATGCCTTACAAGACTGTGGAGCGTACTTTCCTTGACCTCACCAGACGCTCAGGTTCATCCCACAGATGTTCAATAGGGTTGATATCAGGGCTCTGAGGAGGCCAGTCATATGTGTTGACGCTCGTATTCACCAACTACGCAGTTACACCAACAGCCTTATGACACGGTGCATTGTCTTGTTGAAAGATACAATGGTCAGTTATGTAGAAACATTACGCTTTTAGTATTTGTATTGCTTATATTTCCATAATAAAATAAAATAGGGCATAAAGTAAAATAAAATATCCATAAAATAGGACATATTTATATAAATATGACCCATTTTATTTGTGTTTCGATCCATAATATTCGCCAGAAAAGTAGTATTACGTCCATTAGATATGCAAGTATAAACATTCCTTTATGATTGTTAAAATGTTATGTTAATGCCATAGATTTAACATATACAGACATGTACAAAGTACATAAACAACATGCTGTTTGTACATATATATATATATAGAGTATACACAAACATTTCAGGTTTATTCCCCTAAGTACTACACTTTTTAACAGAAAACATCACTAATAAATAGTTTAAACTCCGAATATGCCATCTACCCGCCATCGTAGATGTCACTTATATGCCAGTTAGGTTCATATCGACTTGCGACCTTATGTTTATATATTAGAAGTTTGGACAGTAAATATTGTACCTATTTCTTGATATTATGTTAACCAAGTCGAAACGTGTACGTAATGTGCAATTGAAAGTCCACCTAAGTACTGTATAAGCTAATATATACTCTATGTGCTTATAATAATTTCATAACTTGTACAGATCATACTACAGTATTACAGATAAGATTACCAGTAACTGGAAGACCTAGTTTTGTATTGATGATAGAAATATGTAGAGAAAAATAATGTTCTTTTGTTCTTTTTCAGTGTTAACTGTTTCTATATTTTGAACCTCTATTCCTTAAGTGTTATCACAACCCATCTCGATTACCATTTTTCACACATGATCACCCGAAACATTCATCTACAATGTGATATTTTATTTCTGAATAAAATTATGCGAAAAAAACAATGGAATGAATGGATCTATGGTTAATATAATCATCTGCGTAGAAACTCAGATGATTTTCAACTCCATTTAGAGATGCTTTCAAATGAATGAAGATAGTAAGGTCAAGTGAATTTTTATCAGGAGCGCAAGCCAATGTCTTCTCAAAGTTTTTTCCAGTTTTCTAGATTCAATAATTGGGAAAAAAAACACGTGGAACACGCATTAAAGAAGTTCCATTTTGCAACGGACACATTTTTGTTCATCATGTGCTCCTATAGAAAGGAGAAAATGCAGTGGAAATGCTAAGGCCTAGATTACACTTGGTCTCAGTTCTCAGTTAAACCTTTTCTAAGCACTCCTCATATCAAGCACGGAATTGAACGCTTTTCAAGCATTAGTATCGATATTTTATCAATAATCAATTCTCATCAAGGACACTTTCTAAAACAGTTCGAGTAGTTAACTGATGCATTAGCTCAACAAAAAAAAAATGGCAAAATGCCTGGCATAGAGATGTTTCCCTCATCAAACACGTCTAATTTCCCTCTTTTTCTCTTACTTTTGCGAACTTTCTTATACTTATCACTATTATCCTATCATCACCTGCAGAGGTTGCATATCTCATTAAACGCTAAAACCAACTATACTATTCCTTAATACCAACTCCTACTGATTAGCTAAAACAATGTCAAAAGAGAACTCCATTGAAACCTTTCATTTCCTGGAATCTCTGCGTTTCGGGGATTTATTCTAAGAACAACTATTTATTGCGGAGTGGTTCATCCAACTCGGCTCGTAAAGAAGAGGATTGATCATTTTCAGTCGTCTTGTTCACTTAAGTATAGCTCTGCGTTAATTTAACTTGAAGTGCGACTTGGCAATATCTTGATATCTAAGCTGGTATGACACTCATTTGCCGCTATTGCCATCGCACGGAATAGAAGTTCGATGTCTGTGGAAGGAAAGAATGTCGAGTTGAAGCAATCGTCCTAACAACTAAGTGAAGATCAGTTGGTTTACTGCTGGCCTAGTGTTACTTATTACGTTCATTTATCAAGACAAGGTCGTTCGCAGTACCATTAAAACCTAAGTTTGTTTGATTTCCAGAAGAGAACATGATTTCGTTTTAATATACTTTCTTTCTTTCTTTTTCTATGGGCTTAAGTATTTCGATCTCAGCTCAACAACAGGAACTTTGTGCATGTGTGCATCTGAAACATGATATCATTTTATGATTATGATTCTCACACTTGAACTCCAAGTGTTTAATAGGAGCCAACAATAAGCTTGAGTGGCCAACTGGATAATGTTATCTTTTACCATCACCTAACCATTCATACGGAGGTGGCAAGATATTTTTCCTCTCACGAAACTGGACCTGATCCTCTTTGGACTTGATTCGAATCTGTTTGTAGCATTAATGATTTGGGTATTTTCGGAAAAAATTCTCTCAGCAAGCTCTCATCATCTGTTTGCACTAATTGAATGAAATATCAAAGTAAAGATTTGAAATTAAGAATAAAAGACTTGTAAATGTTTGTTTAAGATTAATCATATGTTGATGGCTGCGGAGAATAGAGTTAATTCCTGACCCACAAAAACTTAACAAAACTAAGGGAGTGTCCTCTGAGGAAGATTTGCTCCCAATATATTATTCTCTCTCATCATCAGCATCATCATCATCAGTTGCATCAGTCTTGGGACTGGTAGCTCAGCAGCAATTTCTTCCATTCCGCTCTGCCATTGGCTTTCTTCTTAACTTCCTGGTAAGTTCTCAAACCTGTGCTGTCTTTGACGTGGTCAAGAAAGCTTTTCCTTGGTCTGCCTCTTCTTCTTTTCCCCTTTATTTTGCCTTCAGTTATTCTTTTCACAAGTCCATCATGTCGAAGTATATGTCCAAACCACCTATCCCTTCTAATTTTGATCGATTTAATTAGAGTTCTTGTTTCTTTTATCTCTCTCAGGACTTGTTGGTTTGATGTTTTTTCTGTCCATTTTATTTTGTTCATGCGGCGCCAGCACCACATTTCAAAAGCCTCCAATCTTCTTACATCTTCTCTGCCTAGAATCCAGGTCTCACATCCATACAGTGCAATGCTCCATATCAATGTCTTTACTATTTTTTTTTTCAATTGCAGGTTGAGGTTTCGTGTTAAAATGCTTTTCATCTTAGACAATTGGGCTTTTGCGTTATTTATTCTTGATCTTATGTCTTCTATTGTTCTGCCATATTCTGTTATTAGGCTTCCTAAATATTTAAAGCTTTTCACTTGTTTTATTTGTTCCCTGCTGATGTCTATATGCTCTGTATTGATAGGGATTTTGCCTGTAACAATGATTTTAGTTTTATCTGTGTGGATTTTCATTTTATATTTTTCAAGTTTATTATTTAGTAATTCTATCATTGTTTTTAACGTTCTTCTGTTTTCTGCTACAAGGCTATGTCATCAGCATATCTTATACACATGACTTGCTCACCATTTATCTTTATGCCACTATTTATTTTATCTTTCGTTTCCTGAATGGCCTTTTCAATATATAAATTAAATAAAAGTGGTGAATGTATACATCCTTGTCTTACTCCACTCCTTGTATTTATTAGTTTCTCCTTATCATTGATTTTAATCCGTCCGTTTTGATTTTTGTAAATTTGATAAATTATTTTCCTATCCCTCAAACCTATATCGATATTAGTTAGACAGTTTAGGAGTATTTTCTGGTTTACTTTATCAAACCCTTTCTCTAAATCAAGGAAGCAAATGTAAGTATTTTGACTACGGTCTAATCCTCTCTCTGTTATTGTTCTTAATAGAGTATATCCTCTCTTGTTCCTTTATGCTTTTTGAATCCAAATTGGTCTTTATCCAATAGACAATCTCTTTTTGAATAAACTCCATTTTGGAAAACTTTTTAGCAGAATTTTGCTAACATATGGGATTAAAGCTAATCTTCTAAATTGACTGCAATTGTTTGCATTATTCTTTTTTGTTATTGGTATTATGGTTGATTTCATAAACTCCTTTGGTATTTCTCCTCTATCATAGATTTGAGCTATTAATTGATAGAGTAAGGTTTTTGTCTCATCACCTACATTTTGTAGCAGTTCTATAGGAATATTTTCTACACCTGGACTTTTTCTCTTACTCATTTCGGACAGTGCTTTATCAAATTCTTCTCGCATTATTGGGGGTCCTAGATTATCTTCATTTTCATTTTCTATGCTGATATCAACATCAAGTTCGTCGCCATTATAGAGATTTTCAAGATAATTCTTCCATTCCATTAATATATCCTCAGATTCTATTAGTAATTTTCCATTTTCTTCTTTGATGGCATTGGTTTTGCTGTTCTTATTAAATTTGAAAGTCAGTTTGTTAATTTCTTTATAGTATTTCTCTATGTTTTCATTTTTAAATAATTCATCTATGTTATTACACTGTTCTTCCAGGTATTATTTTTTGGCTTGTCTACATTTTCTTATAATTTGAGTTTTAAGATAGTTGTATTTGGTCACATCTTCTTCTTTAACAGCATTTTTATATTTTCTTTTTTCATCCATAAGGTCAAGTATTTCATCTGTTATCCAATGTTTTCTTTTTTCTTTTTCTGCATTATTCAATTAACTCTTCAGTCATATTCCATTGGTTTTCAATATTATTCTGACTATTTATGTTTTCTGGAATGTTATGTTGCTTCTTGGTATCCTCTCTTTACTTCTTTACTCTTTAATTTTTCAAGGTTCCATCTTATTGGTTTGTATCTTTGGATTTGTTTCCCACGTTTCAGTTCTGTTTTCATTAAGACAAGGTTATGGTCACTACAAATGTCGGCCATAACTCCATTTATTTTCTGTTGCATCGACTAGCGACCGGTAATTAGTGGACATTATTTCGATTTTTTATCGACAAACAATCGGTGAAAACTATTGACATAATGCATTATTGTTCAGGTTTTTCCTCAATGCATTATTCAATTCATCAATACAACCTTCAATTTCCATCTCAAGGGATATGTTTATTAGTTGTTTCTCTTCCAAAATGGGAGGTCAACTGTTTCAGATATGTTTTGTGAACACACCGAAGTCAAATTACGGGTTTCGATTTTAATATGTCGTGAACAACCGACACATTTTGAACAATTAAAAAGTTATTTAAAATGACTAATTCCACAATGCTTCTGCATGCATTGCTATCTATTGTGAAACCTTAGAATCCTTCAATAAATATAGAATAGAAAAGAGATTTATTAATCAAATAGTAAAATATCAGTTACTTTAAATATTCAAGAATGTTTCCTAATGCCCGAAATTGTTATTTGTGAAAACATGTTTTGGTAACACGCTTAATCTTTTGATATCCTTATAAAAATCCTTATAAGGACTGGCTTAAAGGGGCGAAGCAAGAATGCTTTTCATCTTCCCCGTTATCTGTAGAGGACAGTGTAGGGATAAGGTGTTATTGAGCTATTAAAGCTCTGATCATAGCAAGAGGGTAACAGCAAAAGCAGAGCCTCAGTTAAAACTTCAATGGCTACAGCATTGCCATCCATTACCCTCCAAGGGTATTAATCACCGCATCTCACGGTCGATTCTTGGCTCCAAACCCTCCATCTTTTAATATAACATTATTAACATTAACATTTCTGGCTAGATGGGTGAAGCAAAATTGCTTTTCATATTCCCCTTTGTCTTGTAATGGAAGAATTTTGAATGGAGTGTTTGTAAGCTATATGCTCGCCCATTGAGGGCAGTGAAGTTAGTTGTGTTCAGCTGAACTTAAAATAGATTTTGGTCTTTTATATTTGTTGATTTCTTCTTCATTATATTCCGAAGCTTCCTTGATTAACAGGTTTGGATGGTTATCTTGGTAAAGAAATCTTTTGATATACGTTCTTTGTGTATTGACAATTGACATTTATGTCTTTAAGAGTGAAACAAAATGCTTTTCATATTCCCCGCTGTCTGTTGTGGGTACAGTGAGGGTGTAAAATTACGAGCAGTTTGCTCGCCCTGAATGGGCATGGAGATTATGCATGGTTATAGGAGGCTAATATAGCTTTTGGTCTTCTATATTTGAATATGTCTGTTGCCTCGTATGCTGCAGCTTGTTGAACCAAATCATTGGGATGCATGCACGTCTTTAGGAAAAACTTGGATGCTAAGGATTGCAGAAAAGAGAGAATATAGGGAATGTTTGTGTCTCTGTGGAGCTGGTTGTTTCTAACATACCATGGGGCATTCAGAATCATTCTCAAGCACTTGTTCTGCACTCGCTGTATTTTGATAATGTTAGCATTAGAGGTGTGGCTCCAGGACGGAGAGGCGTAGGTGATTATAGGACGAATCATCATTTGGTATAGTTGCAATTTGATTCTGTTGCTGAGCTTGCTATTTCTATTAATTAGCGGATAGATCTAAGCTATAGCTTTAGATGCCTTTGCGCACGCAGATTGATGTGTTGGTTGACAGATAGCTTTTTGTCGAGAATCACACCCAGGTAATTTGCTTCTGTCTGCCAGGGAATTTTAGTATTAAACAGTAACACATCTCCTGCAGGAGACATTGGTCTTTTTGAGAACAGAACAGCTGAGCTTTTCCGGGGGTTGACTTCCAATCTCCACTTAGAGAACCAGCCCTCCAGCTTTAGAATGTTTTCTTGAAGCTTTCTGGTAATGAGATGAGGTCTGAGAGATCTGGTTAGTATTGCCGTATCGTCCGCATACAGGGCCAAAATGGAAGTCATCGGATTGTGCGGGATGTCTGACATCTATATAGAGAACAGCAATGGAGCCAGTAGAGATCCCTGCGGCACTCCAGCAAAGATGTGCGCTGGAAGGATGTAGAACTGTTAATTTTTACTTGCATTGATCTATTCTGAAGATATGAATGGATTAAATGAACCATTTTTAGTGAGGTACCGGCTGAGATAAGTTTGTGCAGGAGTCCAAAATGCCAGATTTTGTCAAATGCTTTGGATAGGTCCTGGAAAATAGCTCCTGTGCACTGGCGCCAGTTGTAGCTGGTGGTTATGTATTCGACAATTCTGTGGATTTGCTGGGTAGTACTATGGTGTTGTCGAAAACCAAACTGTTCTTTAGAGAGGATGTTTAGATCATTTACTGAGGTTTGGAGTCGCGAGAGGATGACCTTCTCTGCAACCTTACCCAGATTGGAGATGAGACTGATTGGAAGATAATTCTGCGGTAAGTGTGGGTCTTTGCCTGGCTTATGTATAGGAATCACATCAGCCAGTTTCCAGGAGGAAGGAAAATAGTGAAGTCTTAAGATTGCATTTATTATACTGGTCAGGTGCACTATAGCTTTCCGGGGCAGCAGCTTGATCACCCTGTTTGAGATGTTGTCTGGTCCAGGAGCTTTATTGTTTTTAAGTTTTTTAATAATATCATATAATTCAACAGGTGATGCGGGTGTAATATGGTCAGCACTGGTGTCTGGGAGGTTTAGTGCATGCCTGACCTGTCTGTGGATTTTGTAGAGATGATTGAAATCTAAATTGTTATAGGAAGGCTTGCACTGATCCTCAAGATTTTTTAGTATGACTTCTGCCTTATCTGCATCTGTGTTAACTAGGCCCTGGTTTGAGATTATAGGGGGGAGGGATCTGTTTTTATTTTTGATGCTTCTCAATAGTCCCCAGATAGAGTGATCAATAGGTGAGATAGAGGCTAACTTTTTATCCCAAACTTGGTTTCTGTGTGTTTTAAGTGCATCTCTTACTGCTCCATTTAATCTGTTAAGCACTGTCTTGTCCTGAGACGCGCGAGTGTTATGAAATCTCTTTCTGGCTCTGCCCTTCTCCTCTCTGATCAGGTTCATAATGTCCTCAGGCAAACGATCAGGCTTGGGAACAGGTTTCTGGAAGGTTGCAACCATTATAGCGGACTTAATCTGTTGGGTTAGGCTAGCCACTGCAGATTCCACATCTTCTGGTGTGCCTATGTGAGGGACGGGTCCTATTTGATCCCTAAGTGCTTTAGACAATCTCTCCCACGATATGCCTGAATGAGAGGGAGAAGGATACAGACAATTCTTGCTCTCCCAATTGCAGTAGAATTGGGTTGTGATCCGACGACAGCTCATTTAGTGATATAAGGCTGTACTGTAGTTTAATGTCTTGCAGGATGGCTATAACCAGGATATCAGCAGTGCCAGACGTACTGAGATGTGTTGGTTCGGTAGGTCCAGCCACAACAGCATAGTTTGATCCTGTGTAGCTAGAAAGGATGCGACCATTTTTATTGGTAGATTTACTGTTCCAAGCAGGATGTTTTGCATTGAAGTCTCCAGCAATGACGACCGGTCCTTTTACTCCAAGGATGGCATCCAGATCTGAGGTCAATAATGTCTTTAATGGAGGGTTGTACGCAGAAAAAATTTTAAGGCTTCCAATTGAGTTTGTGAGGACATTGATTCCTGTGATTTCGAGGGTTGGTGGTAGTAGGGTTGGTTATTGAATGATGATTGATATAATTTTTGTTCTTTGTGTCCTTATAGTCCTTATAAGGACTGGCTTAAAGGGGCGAAGCAAGAATGCTTTTCATCTTCCCCGTTATCTGTAGAGAACAGTGTATGAATAAGGTGTTATTGAGCAATTAAAGCTCTGATCATGGCAGGAGGGTAACAGCAATAGCCGAGCCTCAGTTAGAACTTAATTGGCTACAGCATTGCCATCCATTACCCTTCAAGGGTATTGGATTGAATGAATCAATCACCGCATCTCACGGTCGATTGATCCCCCTCCAATTCTTTGTGTCCTTATAAGGACTGGCTTAAAGGGGCGAAGCAAGAATGCTTTTCATATTCCCCGTTATCTGTAGAGGAAAGTGTAGGATAAGGTGTTATTCAGCAATTAAAGCTCTGATCATGGCAGGAGGGTAACAGCAATATCCGAGCCTCAGTTAGAACTTCATTGGCTACAGCATTGCCATCAATTACCCTCCAAGGGTAATGAATGGATTTGACATCCATGTTCTTTGTGTAGATTATCAATCAATATTAAGTGAAATTATGTATGGTGTTTTTATTTTAATCAATTAATTAATTTTAATTTTAAATGATATTATACAAAGTGCATGTAATTTAATTAATTATTTAATTTTCATATTAATTTCATGAATTTTAATATAATTCTAATAAAATTTAATTTTAGATTAATTAAATTAAGTGGTTTTGTATATGTAAAGTGGTAATGTTAAATTGATAAAGAAAAATTTTATATACTAGAGTAGTATAAAAATAATTATTTGCGGATTTTAGTACTAAACAAACAAAACATAAAGCTATTTAAATTAGATTTTAAAATATTTGTACGCTATATTTCTGTGTTATATTATGTAATGACACTTTTCAACATTCGTTACCATAACTAAATAAAATGTGCATATAACTGTAGGATTGGGAAAATTAAACTTGCAAAAGTTTCAGACACAGAATGCAACGATCTGTTGAAAAGTGCTTAGTAAGATAAAATTCTATTCGCTGTATCCAATTTGAAGCAGTTTATGCATTTTAAGAGTATCGAGGAAGCGTTGAAGATGATAATCAGAATAAGTCTTAATCGTCTAGATTCCAAGCCTTTTTTCATTTGTTATGAAACTAATGGAAATTCGATGAGTAGGAAGAGTATCCCTAAACTCTCGCAACTGCTGAATGTTTTATATATCAGTTTTCAGATCATTTCCACAGTCGATCTTGGGTGCTTTGACATCGCGTATTCCATATGGAATCCGCTAATCGCAGAAAGAAACGAACGGATTTGAACTCATTGGTTATCCACCTGTATGAAAAATATCAATTCTCAAAGGAAAACCACCGCAAATATATTCAAAGTAATCATTGATACTGAGAAATTAATTATATATTATTCTCTACTACCTCATCGTTTGCAAATATTATTTAGGTGTAATTATTTTACTATATGTTTCTGCTTCTGCTTTATCGATTATATTTTTGCACTTAATAATTTTGAAAATAATGAATTACAATATGAAAGGGATATACAAGATATATTTTTAAACTATACTAACTTTGAAAACTAAATAAAAAAGAAAAAAATAATGCAATGTCTATTTAAAGATTTATGTCACGTAATGTTCTTTTGGCCATCCAATTAAGGCTGTTTGCTAACGATTCGTAGACAGTCCCAATGGAGGATGTTGAAGCAAGAATTCCTCAAGCAATGAAACTGACACGCACATGAAAAACAACGGAATGAATTAATTCTTTCTCCCGTCCTCCTTACTTTCCAAAGGTTGCTTATATTTGTCATTTTTTTATTTATTAATTCGAATGTCAATTCCAATAGGTAAGTTTATACGATCGTATGTTTTATAACGCTATTATTCATACTGTTAGGCTTACCTGATACAGTCTAATGACAAATACTAGGAAATCCCTTGCCAATTTATTACATAGTTTTGTACTTAGGTAATAATAATTGGTGAATGTTCATTTGTCATAATTTTCCATGAAAAATACGGAGCATTCTATTATTACTTGTACATGTGGTCCAATCTTTTTTTTTACTTGATTTCGAAGCTGTTCCATTTTACCTTCAAAAGAGAAATATATTCCCTACAGGTAATCTCGCCGAAGACAAATAAAATAGTTCAGTGAGCCACTAAAGAATAGTGTGAGCGCTGCACATTGAAAGAAACTCGAAAGAAAATAGCGGTCTGTTTTGAAATAAACAAAAGACACACGATGATTGAATTTTCCCTTTCCAGTTCCTTTCTTGCTATACCTACTGTTATTCTTACGTGGTGTTCTTTCCTGGGATAAAATATAAGTAAAGTGTGAAAGCTAGAAGAAAACTTGCGAAGGCAAGGGAATATCAAACAACTTCTTGAACACAATTAAATTTGAAATCAAGTAACAGAATTTTACTATTTGTTTGTGGCTCGATAATTTTTCCACTTTATGTTATACACTGAGGGGCAGCGAATTGAAAATTTGTATCGTATTTAGTAGATCTCCAGCAGGGTAATACTAAATAATAAAACACGAGAAAATTATAATAAACAATCGTAAAGAGATCATTTGAAATTAACTGAAATCGAGATAAAAAAATTCAGTATACTTCACCCCAGCTAAATGTTGATTGGGTGAAGGGATTATGCACCTTTATGAAAGGCGTTGACAGAACGACAAAATAACAAACAGTCGAGTATAGATCACAAACGAATATTTATAACCACAACCCTTCCTTCTAGAGTTGTTCTTCTCCCCTTCTACACTGCTATTTTTCTAGTCTTAAAGCACGTATAAGGAAATCAACGCGCTGTTTTCTTGATTTTTAGGGACGTCGATTTCCTTCTGTTTGTCACCGTCTATTCTTGTGCTCAAAATATTTCCCAGTGACGTCGCTCCATGCACGTTTCAGCGCATCGTAATCTCACTTGAAGGTGTTGTGAGATTACACTCAGGTGAGTCATCTTCTTTGGGCTATTTACAGTACGGGTATTCAACATCAAGCAGCCTTGGGGAGATGCACACAATTTCCCAGGACTTTCACGAAAATCGACAGAAAGCGATTTTCTTTCAAAAAATCATCGTTTTCTTGAGCACTACCAAACTCACCAGAAAACCAACACTAGTATAATTCTTTTGCATTCAAAATAAGAGGAATTTGTCGTAAAAAATCCACCGTGCCGTTGGAGACATTCCTTTACTCGGCACGGAAATGTACTCTCGAGCTACTTACTATTAAGTGAAACATGTCTGTTTCTCCAGATTTTTATCCTTCTATGCTTAGCCACGTGTTTTCTCTTTTTTATATTGCTCTATTTTGAATGTGTTCTCAATTCTCACTTTCCTCTGTAATTCATTATCTTATCCTATAATATCTTTCTCTCTCTCTCTCTCTCTCTCTCTCTCTCTGTCTGTCTGTTTTCTTCTTTCGTTTCTCTTGTCGTTCTATCTCTCTCCTTCTTCTTCTATGTGTTTCTTTTGTCGTTCTCTCTCTCTCTCTCTGTCTCTGTATTTAGTCACTCTTTACTGTAACTTTACTATTTTTTTCATAGCTTTGTCTCCTTCTTCTAAACCTCCTTTCTTTCTCGTTTCTCTGTTTCTCCCATCCTTTCACCTTCCGGCTAATCTTAATCTCTCTCTATCGCTCTCTCCCACCCCATGAATGTATTATTCTGTCTTACTTATGTCTCGTTAGTAATTTTCTTTTATTACAACTTAAGTGCAGTTCGTTAATAAATCGAAATTTTATTCACAAAACGTTGGCTTTGAATCGACTTTACTAAACTATGAGCCAAATGCTTCTAGTTTAGAGGACCTTTCGAATCGATAAAAAATGTATTATTCTGAAAATCCCAACAGACCCTATTAACAAAACAAATATTAATAAACCAAGAAATATTTCAAAATTCTCCTCTTGCCTAATTTATCAGTATCATTGGTTCTTTAAGTGTAATACGCTTTTGTTTACAAAGAATATTCAATATTATCGAATGCAATTCTTAGGAACAATTAAGAAATCAGCATTTTTAGGTGACTGCCACTCACGAATTATTCTAAGCCAATAGCACATTAATACCTCAAATGGGCTTAAGAATTCTATAGAATACTTGCGAAACCGTCAAAGTTTTCGCTAACGTAAGAAAACTAATCTTCATTAATCTGCACAGCACAGTGAAATTTTGTTTAATGTTCTGGAAAAAAATGTTAAATATACGAAACAAATTCAACTAGCAGTAGATTAGACTTCACAGAATATATAATTAACTTGCGAACATAACAATGGTCAAAAAATTTAACCTGTACCACTTCGTTATTATGTTTAAAAAGTAACGGAAACTCTGGTGCGAATATCAACCAGCCAACCAGTAAATTGAGATGAGAATTCTTGAAAGAACGGGTCGTTGTCAGACCCGCAATAAGGAAGCGTCGCTCATAAATCTTCATTACTTACTTATAAGCCGTAAATGAGATAGCAGTTTAACCGGGTGAAATTGGTTTCATACAAATTTTCCCGCTCCCCATGAGATAAAATAATATCAGAGGCCTTCACCCCAGTCAACATTTGGGTGGGGTGAAGTATATATAGTTTAATAACATGTGCCGTAATCATCGCGAAATAAATATACGAAGCCTATTCCAAGTTAGTTGTCATGAACGATTTCTGCTGCTATTGTCAATGACATGATTGCCACCATTAAATTATGTTTTTTTTTACTTGAAAGTAAATTCAATAAAAAAAGGCAAAGAGTTCTAAGAGATATTAAGGGAGTAAACAAATGGCATCAATGGAAGAATTATATGAAGAATGAGAACATCACGAAGGAACAGATTGTTAGAATTTCGGAATGTGTAAGAGGTTAAGTGAAGTGGATTGGCCCTTAAACAGAATAGGGGAAGAAAGGTTAGAAGAGAGGAGTTTCATACTAGGAAAAAGACCCAGAGGAAGACCAAGATTTGGGTGGATGCAGTTAGCAGATGCAGATATGACACATATGAAAATCACTTTGTTAATCGAGAGAGCGGATGGATCCTATTGTGAAACAACGATCCCTGGTTTCATTGATTATTTTGAAACAGTCTATTACTATGTTAGTATTGTTATTCTATTCTAATTATTTCACTAGAAAATGATACAATCCGTTTTTCTGTATTAAAGGAGGTTTTGCTAAAAAGAACGCTTCGAAATTCATAAAAGCTTTTGGCTGTCTGCTGCAACAATATTTCTCCAATCCTGGTTTTACAAAAGATTTTCTCCGGAAAATTAACTTTGACAATCTGTTGTGGCGAGAGCTCCTACGACTGCAACTAGTCATTTGTTGTCCATGTACTGAAAAGACATCACAATTGATGACAGCTTGAAAAGGCACTAGCGGCGACAAATAACACTGAATATGTTTCAATAGCTACAAGAGGAGTCGGCGTTTCACGTATGGGGGACAATAAATTAGCCACTGAACTGTCTCTTCCTGTATATCTCGGATGAAGGTATATTAGAAGTTTGCTTCCAGAGAAATTCAGATGAAAAATAAGAATAATGAGACAAGAAAGAGCAAGACATGAGTAAATAAATAAATAAAAAGCGAAAACTACTTTTTGTGTCCATGTCCATGGTGCTGTAGGCTTTATAATTTCTAGCCGAGTGTATGATGAATTACGTGATAGAACTAATACGAAAAACCTTCCCGTCTCCAACCCATGGTATTCAGAAGGTAAACAAATTATTGAGATAGATAAATAAAATTTTAAACTGAACTCCTGTATCAACTGTATTTCCTCTCTCTCTCTCTCTGTCTCTCTCTCTCTCTCTCTCTCTCTCTCTCTCTCTCTCTCCGGGCTTACTCCAAACATCATTAATGTGACTTTAAATAATCGTCAATTTTCCAGTCTACACTATAAAATCTTTATCTGACTGTAGTTAAACGTATTAGCAAGCTGATGATCTTAGTATGAAACAGCTACCAAATAAAACTAGGAATATCATCATAACAAGAAATACAAGTCGTATTATGTTTACAATAAACAATAATAAGTTTAGACTGGCTTATCCCTTCCTGAAATCTAGTAAATCGGAGACATTTAGAACACTTCAAAAACGCATACTGCTTAAATAACTGATGCGTTTTTTTCTAAATATAACTCCAGAAATTAGGTGTACATGCCTTGATACAATAAAAGTCAAACGTAATAATTATTGTCCATGAAGAAAATGAAAAAAAATTGAATGGCTGGAATTACGAAGACGAATCGAATGCTTAGATTCAGAAAGTATGAGACAAACCTGTTGTCTTTCATAATAATAAATTTAGTGAGTGACATTGTGATTATTATAAGGATTATATATTTTATGAATTATTATAAATTTTTATAAGGACTTTAGTTTTATAAGTTATTTCAAATTTTAAACTAGTAAACGAAACAAGTAGGTTCTCTCCCTCGATGAGTCTTTGGACTTCCTGGAGGTGTCATGTACATAATAATAATAATAGTAATAGTAATAAGCATTAATGCTTTATTTAATAGATTTATTAATCTATTATTGATAGTATTAGATTAGATTATTATCTTAGAATATTAGATTAGTATCTATTGATACTAAAATAATATATTATTAATATTTTAAGCAGTTTGTAGTTCAGGGGAAGATGCACATTTGTTAATTATTATTTTTTAAATTTTAAGTCAGTTTAGTAACAAAGATAAAGGGCAGTTTATCCAGAATATAGCAAAGCATGTTGTAATTTATGAACGATATCCAAGAAAAGAAGCTTTAAGACTTTTGAATTGCGACCTTGAAATATTATTTTGCATTTTTATCCTCCTTTGCGCGTATGAATTTAAAGTGATTGACATTACTGACATATCAACGGACATTTAATTAAAAAATAAAAAGTAGTTTATCTTGTAAATCTTGATTTGAGCTTGTCTGTGTCTTTTTGGACATATTTGTATAAAATTTGATTGATAGATTCCGCGGTCGGTCTTCGTTTGCTAATGGCTTTGTAGTCGTAAAATAAGAGCACATATTTTTAAATTGGTAATATTTTATTAATTTTGCCAGTTAAAGTTGCGATAGGTGGCATGAATCGAATCTATCAAGATGTTTTGACAATTTCCGTTTTCCCTACTTTAAAAATGATAACATATTCAGTAAACTGTAAATTACTCTAAATTGTGCTTACGAGAAGGTGGTTAAAAATCCAGGTTTTGAAATGGGTGAAAAATCCCATATAAAGTTTCCTCCCATCCTATACTGGATTCGTGCACCAAATGCCATTTGATTTGTTAACACTTGGTACTGCTTGAATATTACTACTTCAACAATAGCATTTACACACACATAAAGATTTTGTAATCAGTTAGATCTTTATGAAACGTCGTATACTTCATAGTCCACTTTAACGAGGTGTTGATTTTGAATCTTCGAAATACCATTAAACAGTTGGATCCAGTAATACAGCAGATTCACTTAATTTGAATCATCGCTGATTGGAATTCCTCCCAATGGATTTCTAATGAATATTACAAAGAAAGAAAGAGATCGAAAAAATTATTACAAATGAGAGTTTGGGTTTTTTGTTATATACTGCGACTTTCTTAAAGCCATTGGTAGGCATATTGTGCAGTGTCGTTTTAGAAATTTATAGGGGAAACAAAACAAAATTAAAAACTAATTCAAGTGGATAGCGAAGGGTAACTGTGCAGCATATATCTTCCAGTGGAATTTATTTATCAATGTCTGTGCTTATTAAACAAAAAAAAACTGGCTCAGAAACGCTGTCAACCCATCGCATGGTCTAGCAAACAATTAACGCCAATTCAATATCTTTTCTTTTTTATCCAAGCAAAACTCACAACTAAAGCAGTGATCGTTACTATGTGCGTTTATTCGTAAACCAACATTCCCCACATGTAACTAATGGAGGCTTTATTTCATGTTGAATCTTTCCTCCAACTTCTTGCTACTATTTGCCATTGATTGAAAATGTTTCGCCAAATATTAGGTGATGTGGTGACCTCATAACTTACAGAGCTTGTAGAATTTGTTTACCAACATGAGATCCATGCATTGTAAGACTGATATCGAACTGGTTTAACTACATTCACTGAAAACATATATTTGTAAGAACTCTTGTACAGCTTAGTAATTAAAAAGGAAACAAGAAACTCGAAATAACTCACCGATTAAATACTTAATTAAACATCCAGCTTAAATATGATTCAAATATTTCGATTACACACCTGTTTAAGTCTGTTAAGAGAACTAATGGCTTCCAAGTTTTTGTAAATTTGTGTGTGTGTGTATGTGCGTGCGCGCATGAGTTAGAGAGAGAGAAAAGAGAGAGTAAAAGCTAAAGAAAAAGCAGCAACAAAGAAGGAAACAGAGAGAGATAAAAAAATAGAACACATAGCAAGACAGAAGAAATAAGCAGAAAGAGAGAGTAAGAAAAAAACTGTAAAAAGGATAAAAAGAAACAATAAGAAAAGTAAAAGAAAGGTGGATAGGCAGAAAAGAGAAAGAGAGAGAGAGAGAGAGAGAGGGGTGGATAAAAAACACAGAGAGAAGAAAGTTAGAGACACAGAAATACATAACACACACACAAACATAGTATATATATATAGAGAGAGAGAGAGAAAGAAAACTGTAAGAGAGAGAAAAAATGGAGACAGGAAATAGAGAGAGAAATGAGAAGGAAAGAGAACGAGAAGACTTACATTACTTCAGAAATTCGGTTTTATTTTCTTTGTTTCTTCTGTTTTTCTCAAGGTAAACTTTGACGCAGCTAAAAAAGTTTATTCGGTGTTGAAATTCAAGACTTGTTGAAGAAAAGTAATCTCGCATGTTTTCGCTTGCTTCTGCAAAGGAAATGAGCAAAAGTCCGATTCTGGACAGATTCCAATGTTTGAATTTAATCTCTGTAGAGTGACCGACGCAGAATAGCTGAAAAGGTGAACGATTAACATAAGTTTGATTTCCGGGAAAACATCCGAACGAACGTGCGCTCAGTAAAGCTAGCCATTCGGATGGCTTTACTGTAACAGAGTTCATTCCGTGAACCACAAAAGCTAACAGAAGTAATTTTCAAAGGTCATGATCTGAACGCATAAGAACGACTTTATCACGCTCTCCGAATGCCTCGCCTTTATTCCTTACCGAATAAAGGTAAGGAATAAAGCTTTGTTTAACTTTATAAAACGAAATGGGAATTTTATCTACTCGTACACCTTATCCATAAATTAACGTGTGGAGATAACTTTAGAACACTTTTAATTAATATACTTTTCATTATATTTATATAATGAAAAGAATATATATATATATATATATATATACATCAGTTCAGCCATGAGTCAAACGTCAACCTCACGCCTCCACAGGTTAGATGAGAAAGGACGAAGTTCTTTGAATGAAAAGATTTCGGGTCGAATTCTCAGTGAAACGAGAACATTTTTAAAGAATTTCAACTCGGTGATGTCTGAGTGACTTTAAGAATTGTAACCCGATAAGCTAACAGGAGCATTCTATTGTTGTAGTAAGTAAAATGGAAATGAAAGCAAACTTCCACGGTACTAATGTACTATATGTTTAAAAATAACCTTTCGTGAGTACGAACCACATAAAAAGAGTATCAAATAACCTCTTCCATTTGAAAGCTGTTTTGTGCAAAATACGTATCGCTGTTTCATTCAGTAGCACTTTTCTCGTTCGAACATTGCTGCTTTGGGAAGAATTATTTAAAAGCCACAAGCATGTGTGTATTACATTCTCTAATGCGCTTTCCATTTGGAGTGGGTGACGACATTTCTCTTTGGAAAGTGTCTTCAAAAACTATCCCAGGAGAGTGTGAAGTTTCGACAAAAGCGATGCATTCATTGTGGCATATGAGGCATCGAGGTGGCTGTTTATGGCTGAAATGACAGTAACATAGTAAAAAATCGCATTGACATTAGAGCAGCAGCATGAATACATTTCACAGCTTTCTAGAGAAGCAGCTATGGCTCATTCAAAATGCTTGCTCCGATCGAAATTGGAATTGTGTTCTATTTTGGCTGTCGCGTGTTCTATTGAAAAGCACCAGCTTAAAGCAGAGAACACACACGCGCATCCCACAAAAGAGCAAGATGACTGTTGTATTTTTTGGCGTTCGTAATTGGTAGTTCTGTTGAATGGATTTCTCTCTCTCTCTCTCTCTCTCTGTCTCTCTAACAAAAATGAAAATGCTCGTTCTCATTGAGTTAGGAATTAGGAGTGCTCCATATGGGTTATTCCGTCAAAGGTACTCTTAATTAACCAAAGAAAGTTATTATTATTATTATTATTATTATTATTATTATTATTCCTGATACCTCCAAGGAGTCCGAAGACTCATCGCGGGAGGACATCTTCAACTGTCTCTACACCTTACCTCTACTACGAATCAACGCCATCTACCGCCCATCTACCGCCCATCTCCAACACCACCACAACTAGTAATTTTTGTCTGTAACTTGCGTGTGTTCTGAAGGGCCGATTTGTATGTATGCGGGATGAAAAACCCGAGTTTCCGGGAGAAAAAACCCTGCTACCTCCGTATGAGATCGGCTAACTCACCATCGATTGTGAGAAAACGATCTTTCGAGGCAAAAGATTACAAAGTGAAAGATGAAATATTTTGTTGTTTCCTATTTATAAGAACGCCATAACGGATTAGAAGATGCATCCACTTGATTCTCCAAAGATGGTGTTGTTGTTAAGTCTAAAATGTGTTAATGCAATTCTCTAAAATAATAATAATGGGAACTACGTGCTATTGTTTTATTAATGCCAACCAAGGAGGAATAATTGAAAATATATTCGTTAAATTAAATGCCAATAAAATGGTTCAAATTTTCTCCATAAATTCTAAAATAGCACTGGGTCAAAACATAACGCCAATTATACATTACTTGAATGAAGGACATTGTGTTTTTGCTTACAGTCGACTGTAGGTTACAAGGTTAGAACCGTTTATTTCCTATTTACTGCCTATTATTGAGTTATTTGCCGCCACTAGTGGTTCTCTAAAAATTTATCTGTCAGAAAAGTAAATGCCCTTGATAGCATCCAATAACTTTCAGGATATCAGTACTCTCCCAAGACATCCACGATGTGATAAACACTGCTCGCCTCTTTAGTAGAACGTGCTAAATTAACTTTCAACTGAAAAATGACATGCTTGTCATGGTTTCCAATCTGAGCATGGAGAACACGTTTCACTTCGTGAATTTATGAGGATAAACCGACGATAAACGTTAACTTCAACAAACTTCGGAAGGAAAGATGCAAGTAGCTGCAGAAACAAAAACACCAACACAGAGTCATGAAAGAGAGAATAATGAATGTGATTTTTATAAGAATAAGAATACGCGAAAATGATCCGAATAGAAACAAAGAAACAAACGAAAAAATGATGAGTGCAAGTCCGCTAAGACTGTAGTGTTCTATATAGCAACCAACGTTTCTATATTTTATTCAAAATATATTCGCTATATCATTATAGATTGATTTACATGAACATTCACATTTATGATAATTAGCGAGTGAACTGGGTAAGAATTTTGACTGCACCCATGATTTATAGATGGAGAGGTAAGTCGTCGAAAATGAATATCTGATCTGAATATCGAATCACAGTGTAGTGTTCTCTTGATAGCATATGACGTCAAAAACATATGAGAAACTGAGCGCAATGAAATATATTATCATCAACGCATCACATTTCCTGAAGTCATAACTAATCTTTTTCCTTTAGCCACTGCTTTGTGAGTTAAAAAATATGCCACATGCTTACTAAGTGTATTATGAAGTTACAAACATCGACAACGCGCATGCATATTTATGCAAAACAGGTGTGAAAGCATTCGTGCATTCACACCTGCTTTTTTGGCCACATTAAGAGTTATATTTTTCTCTTTCCTTAAATTTAAGGAAAGTTGAAAGACTAGATACTGAATGACACAACGTAAGGATAAACGATTGGGATTTTAAAGTTTTATCATTCATGATGTTTGAAGATACTGTTCTTAATTTGAATAACAAGCAATTAATGATTATTTTACCTATAAATAAATGTTTCTCTCTCTCTCTCTCTCTCTCTCTCTCTCTCTCTCTCTCTCTCTCTCTCTATTTTCTATTAGAAATAAACGTTAATGACAGCTGCTTCTATGAGGATTGGAGTTTCCATTATGCCCTAGCAGTTTCGCCAAAATAAATGAGACTCCAGATTGATATTAATACTTAAAGCATTTTAAATGCCATCAGCATTTATTTTGTTGTTAGTAGGAACAAAACGATTATAAGCCAGTAGTTGCCAGAAGATTTATATGCCAATAATATCCACATCCTTAAAGAATAATTAGTGTCAAGTGAGGCAGGTAAAGATTTGTTTCCCTTAAGGGCAAATTATAAATTTCTCTTAATTAAGGGCGATATATTAAAATAAGAAGGATACGAAAATTGGAAGAGAAACTCTCTTGATGCTCCTCTTTGCGGCCTAACAGGATTTAATGGGAAGGCAATGAACCGGCTACCATTAATGATGCTCATTTCTAGAGAGAGAGAAAGGGAGAGAGAGAGAGAGAAGTTGCACGACAAAGGTTTCTGAAAGATGTTGTTCGTAACAATTTCAGGCAGCGTGTAATGGAAATGCTGGAATATTACAGTAAATATTGAAATAGACTTGATGAACGTATAGTTCATTTATTGGTATAATCAAAATTTCATGAAATCTTAACGAGAAATACTTGATAATAGTTTCTCAAGAAATAATTCCAAAAAACTGCTGTCTCTATCTATGACGATTGCAGAGTAAATAAAGTATTTTTTTCTTAAATGAACCCACTAACTCCACCTTAACAGCATCACAGTCGAATTATGCTCAGAGTAATATATTTTACGATGATTAATTATGAACCCGTCTTTTCCACCAAAAAACATTAAATGGGATGAATTTCGAAAAATAATCAAATTATCAAGATTTCTTATTTTGATTCAGTTTTAATTAAAGTCCTATATATAAAACCAGGGACATGTTATTATCCCTCTAATATCCATGTAAGTGATATGGTGGATGTAGTGGGATGGTTTGGGAGCTATCTCGTTGGGTGCACGTACTGACCTGTATATACTTCCAGCGGAACCGGAAATGCTGCAACTTATAGAGACGTGGTCCAGGGTCCCTATGTTCGTCCACGTGTAGGTGCGATAAAGCATATATTTATCCTACAAGACGATGATGCTCGTCTTCATGAGATGTAGAATATGGGCCAATAACTTCAAGAAAAGATTATCGTATGTATGGGATGGCCAGGCAGGTATCCTGACCTTAATCCAAATGAGTATGTGTATTATTATTAAAACCTGATGTAATGTACACCATTATTTACATTAAGATGGTTGGATCACTGTATTGCATTGAAGAGGTTATCACATTCCTTATTGAGATAATTTGACAATATCACATAGATTTCTTATTTTTGACCCTTGTCTTCATGTACCCCATTGAAACTTCATGTATTGCCTTCGTGTACCCATTTGTTACTATTTTAATAATACTTAGATTTTTTAAGGATATGGGTCACAGTTGATTTTTTCCATTCTATTATTGGGTTACTTGTTGAATAGATTTTATTTAAAAATAATAGGAGAATTTTCTTTGAACTTTGTTCCTGCCTATGTATATTCTAAACCTAACATATCTTCTCCTTCAATTTCTTGTTTCTTTCAGCCTGATTTTTAACTCTTCTTTAGTTATTTCCTTTTCATTTTCATTAATTGTTCGCTAGTTATCCTTTTTTTTAATATTTAATTGTTCACAATTCTGTATAGAAATTTAGAAATTCCTGTAATTTCAATTCAGTGATTAATTTTATGTTCGCTTTAGTATCTGTACTTAAATGTTTCAAAATCTTATATACATTGGTTCTTATTTTATATAAAACATGTTCTAAATTAGAAACATTGGATCTTATTCTTATAATTCCTATCATCTTATAACAACTGTTATTCGTACGTAATTTATCTCAACAACGAATGAGCATGTAACCACCCCGCCTGAGCGGAGGACCAAAACCGGTTAATCCTGTATATAAGTTTTTTTTTTAAATAATAATAAAAATATCTCTGACTTCAGTAAACTTCATTCAGTGAAGATGTTTTTTACACTTGAAGAAAATTCAGTATACATACATGCGTGTTCGTTCAAAGATATAACGCCCCATACTCTTCTGTAAATATTGCACGAAATGAATTTTATACACCTCATCTACACCTCCAGTCCCCAAAAATGAATCACTGCATTCTGATCTTCTTCTTTTTTGCAAGCAGTTTGCAAAACGAGCATGTTTAAAAATATAATTCTACAAAATGTTGATTAGTGAAGGTGAATTACTTTAACTAATTAGGTTTCATTAAAGTGTTAGAACTCATGTTCAAGCATAGTTAGTCTGCCCTAAACCAACCAAAACAAATAAATAAATAAAATATCGGGGTGGCTTTCTGATCTCTTCGCATTAAGGCAGAATATATGTCTAGACAGTTCACGATCGAAGAGTTCGAAATAAATAATAATGAAAAAAAAACATATTTCCATCACAAATTTAGATAAATAAAAAACTCCAACGATTGAGGAAGAGATAAGCACACTTCTTTTGTCTTCATTACATTTGTAAGCATTTATTTCTGCTAATTTTATAAGGAATGTTATAGAAGCAAAAGCTTTCAATTAAAATGGAAGAATATTATTCTATTCGACGGCTGATTATTTATCTTGGATCTGCATATTTTTCACCTCTAATCACTTTTTAACATTTGTAAGAAATTGTCTACTTGAGCAATAACGATCTTTCTCATTAAAACAGTTTACAAATGTACAAAAGAAGCGTCATTTGTCCCAGTGTTCTTCTTCGCATATAGTTCTCAATGCAGCGTGAATAAGTAAATTTATCCTGTGGCTCCACACGATTACATTGACTACACCTTAACTGCATTATCGAATACTTGGGTAACTATGTATTTCTACTTAGCAATGGTGGAAACAACAAATTACACGATAACCACATTGAATAACTTTAATGAGAAGTAGATTTTTAATAATATTATTTATTTATATTTCTAGCACGAGGTAACAGTTTTTAATTATAAACCACGACTGTTGTATGTAGCTTGTATTCCTGTTTCTTTGATTTGCTTGTTTCTACGCACTAATGATGTACTATTATTTTCAGTACCAAATATCTGTACTTTCATCTCTTTACAGTTAATTACTATGGTTATAGTGTAATGTGTTGTTTATAATGCCGCAGGTACCTTTTAAGATTAGCAATGGCGGAAGTTAAAAACAAATTAAGAACACACCGAGAAAAACAACCTAGTTGTATGAAATAATGACAAAATAACAGGAAAGAGAGTGAAAAAAAAATGATTGTACGATCAGACAGGCAGAAGTCTAGACGAAAGTGGGAAATTCTATGAAAAAGGAAACTGTACTCACAGAAGATACAAGAACTTGAATAGAAAGAGATAGAAAAGCTATGTGTGTGTGTGTGTGTAAAAGAGAGAGAGAGAGAGAGAGAGAGGTTGATTACTTAATATAGAAGAATAAAAGTGACTGAAGGATGAGAACAAATTATATGCCCCAAAGAGATCAAGTAGCGTTATTTGGTTGGATTATATTAATTGCTGGCAATTATATGACGAATATCACAAGAAAGAGAGAAAGAGAGGAGGGGATAAAACGACTCCATTAGATGGTCTTCACCCTTCAGACTTTCCAGTCAATGCCAGTGTCTATCAGGGCTCTGTCATATCACCAACCCACTTTCTGAATTATATAAACGACGTGCTTTCAACATGTGTGCAAACTATGAATAGTGTCATTGACTATTCATAGTTAGTTTTGCTGATGATAACATATTCCACTCTTGCTGCTCATATAACAAGCCTTGCAGTGCTCAAACAACTCAAGATACGAGATCATCTGCAATAGGTACCGTGAACATTGATCTCCACTGCATCCATGACTGGGATGAAAGAAACCTAGACAACTTCAATTCTTCCAAAACACAATTTTGTTTCTTTATCCCTAAAAATACCTAAAATCTTCTCCACTTACTTTTGATACTGCTGAGCTCAACAGTCAAGAAGCTGGTACAGTCATATCACTTTCATAGCGTCAACAGCATCCGCAATGCTAAGCATCCTTTTCCATTCAAGAAGTCACTTCTTTGCTAAACAATTACACTTCACAGAAAAACACCAATTTATTGATCGAGTGATTTATTTATTTATATAGATTTATTTACCTAAGTAAATAAATCACACCGACTTTTTTTCCACCTAAAAGAGAACTGGTGGATTTTTCATATATAGACACATCAAAACGAACATAAATACAAAGTTGATTAAAAGGTGCAAAACCGTTACAATGAAATAAGCAAGTAAATGCTAGCAATACTCGTAAAAACACGTGTATACATTAGCTAGCGCATGCAGTTAGAAGGTGGTTGTTGGTGAAATTGAAATATGTAATGTTGAAAGATCTAATGAGAGATTTCCATATATTACTCTTTTATTAGGTTTTTATTAGGTGGATCCTTACAAAGAGATAAGTGAAACACACTCCATTAGACGTCTGGAATGAAAGTTCTCTTCTAGATAACGCATGGTTGAAAGGTTTCAACGAACTTCAAGGTTGGTGTTATAAGTGAAGTGTGGCTAGTTAAACCAGATCTATCTTTTCTTTTGTATTTCAATTAATATCGATTGACACTAAGTGATACATGGAAATCTCTCATTAAATCTTTCACCATTAGAGATTTCAACTTCAATCAACAACAATCATCTACTATCATTAACTACAGACAGATAATGCATGAAGTGATTTTACGTTTATCTTCTTGCATGAACTTGCTTATTTGCATTGTAAAATTTTCATCTTTAATCAATGTTGCGACCTTCTATTTATTTGATGAGTGAATTTGATTTATTTGATGATTCAATGAAGAAACAACCAAGTCTCATTTGGGTGGTGAACCTAAGACCTCCTTAAAAATTCTTCATGCTGTTAATAAAAAGCATTTCGGTTGAATAATGACACTTCCCTTACAGTCTTTCTTAAGCCACTTTCCCACAAAGATCAATTCATGCATTGCGTCTCTTTTACAGATATTTCCATGGCCATTTTTTGGCAAATCTAGCATTCGTTATGCACGCCATTTCTGCCAGATCTCCAGTATCTCGAGCAACAGATACCTAACATAACATCAATTTACAGTCGAACTACATACTCACTGAACATGGTACTCCCAGTCATCTTTCTTTCCTTCCACCTCAATTCTGTGGAACATACTGTACCCCGAAGCATTTTTAAAGGATTACAACCTAGAACAGTTGAAGAAGAATATCAGTAAATTAACTCTACTCTACTCCTTATTCTGCCCCCACTCTGCGTTTATTTTTCCTATACGATCTTCTATCTTTTCTGTGTGAAATAAAAAGAAAAACTTACGACTTTCTTACACACACACACACACACACACACACACACACACACACACACACACACACACACACACACACACACACACACACACACACACACACACAGAGAGAGAGAGAGAGAGAGAGAGAGAGAGAGAGAGAATGAGAGAGAGAGAGAGAGTGAGAGAGAGAGAGACGCAGTTTTGAACCACGAGCTAGTAAACTTGTGCTATCTAACTCATATCTTGCAGTTTCACTCAAACCTGAGTGAAAACTCAGGTTTGAGTGAAATTAACGGGTAAACATGTTTAATCTGTCTAATTATTTGATCATATGTCTAGTGCACAATCCCTTTAACGGTTTGCATTTGGAGACATGCAAATATGTGCCTCTGTTAATGTTTTCCAGGTAATTTCTCATTTCCTAACATCGTAGTTTCGTTTGGCTTTCTTATCCTTTACACTGAAACTGTTTTGGCTGTAAGAAATACTCAGTTATTTAGCTGGCGTATCTGCCATGAACCAATACTAATCACCTCAACAGTGTGAAAACTTTACTCTTTCAGAATTTTCTCACAATTCCAGTACCATGTAATTCCGGATAGTTTTCGCTGATTTCCCTGGAAATAGATGTTTTACAGCCCGTTAGTTTTAAATCAGAATGCAGACGAAGATGAAAAGTTTCAAGAACCGAATCTAAATTCTATTCTAGAAATTCCAGGTAGAAGATGAACATTCGCGGGGCAGATTAAGCGAGAATCCAAGAGGCTAACAGAGTAGAGAGCGATTCTGAACCACACAAGAAAAGTTAAAAGATTTTGCCAAAGAAGCAGCCTGGAACAATTTTTTCAAACCAGATAAACACGTGATGGAGTTGTCGCAGAAAGAAGGACATCAAAGCACGTTCTAAACATTTGCATTCTAATCTTTGATGATGACCTTTTATTTCTCTTAATTTCTCTATATATACGAGGGTAGGCTGAAAAGTTCTCGGTCTCTACTACAGATGGTAACACTATCGGCAAGAAATTGTTTTTCTAAATTGGTACATCTGTGGTAAGCATCCATGTGAAATTGCAAGTCATTCTCTCAAGTAGTTTTCTAAACAGCTGTCTGAAGCAAACGTGCTGTCAGTATCCCTTGAAATGGATAAAATGGACTATCGTGCGATTATAAAATTCTTTGTAAAAGAAGGTTTAACGCCAAAGAAAATTCATTCGAAGTTCATAAAAGTTTATGGGCACTCTTCTCCTTCGTTTTCGACAATTAAGAAATGGGCTGACGAGTTTAAACGTGGCTGTACCAGCCTTGAAGGTGATCCACATGAAGCGCGTCCAAAAGGTGTAACGATACCAGAAATCATTGATCAAGTGCACGATATGGTATTGGATGACCAGCGAGTCAAATTGAGTGAAATTGACTGTAGGAATTTCAAAAGAACGTGTAGGATATATTTTGCATGAAGTATTGCATATGACAAAGCTATGCCCAAGATGTATGCCACGCTTCCTCAAAGCAGATCAAAAACGCACTCTCATGAAAATCGCTGAACAGTGCTTGGAGCGTTTTAACAAGAATAAAACTGATTTTGTGCGTCGATGTATTACTATTGATGAGACTTTGATTCACCATTACACACCAGAATTCCAACAGCAGTCAAAAGAGTGGACAGAAGCCGGTTGGTCAGCGCTAAAGAAGACAAAGTCGGTTCCATCAGCAGGGAAGGTCATGGCGTTGGTGTTTTGGGATACTAAAGGATTTTGTTTTTTAATTATCTAGAAAAGAGAAAACAATAACCGGGGAATATTATTCCGATATTTTAACCAGACTGGACAAAAAATTTCGTGAGAACAGATCCGGTTTGCAGAAGAAAAAAAAATCATCTTTCATCATAAGATTCCTCATAAGGGATCTGCACTATGAATTGTTGGAACATCCACCCTATTTCCCAAATTTGGCTCCCTCTGACTTCTGTCTCTTCCTACAACTAAAACACTTCCTCTCTGGTCAGTGGTTTTCTTCGAATCAAGAGGTGATTGCAGCTGTAGAGGGGTATTCTGCAGATCTTACTGAGAACCACTACAGGGATGATATAATGTCGCTGGAGCATCGTTGTAATAAATGTATTAGTCTTAAGGGAGATTATGCTGAAAATTAAAAATAATTTTGAATTTAAGAATTCGTTTTTTTTTTCATTGTTAGGCCGAGAACTTTTCAGATCACCCTCGTATTTTTATAGTATATACAAAACACACACACACACACGTATATACAGGGTGATTATAAAATAACATCAAATGTTCAGAGCCCTCCAGCGTGTAATGTATTGGACGAAACACACCAATATTCGGTAGAGGTACATAGTGGAACATGGGGATTCGATTTAACGAAAAAAGAAAGTACCAAAAGTCGCCAATAGGGTAAAGTTTGGCGCTGCCAAATTAATTTTAGTAGGTGTGACTAATCAATGACTAAATGGCAAATGAGAGACAGCGCACGTCAATTTTATGACGTTTATTGTTAATTACAAATGAGGTTCGACATGACCATCATTTTGATGTTCCAGGAACTGCATACCGTGCATGACATTTTCCACAGTGGCTCGCATCATATCGGAATTGATTTGTCTCACGTGTAACGTTATTCGATCTTTCAAAATTGGAATATCGGGTACATGTCCTTGATACACAATGCTTTTAATAAATCCCCACAGCCAAAAGTCACAAGGATTGAGATCAGGCGCTCCCGGTGGCCATGGCGTGGGAAATGCACGACTAATGATTCTTCTGTCAGAGAAATGTTGTCGCAAAACACGCTGTACATGAAGTCCGATGTGGGGTGGTGCACCATCCTGCATGAAGATGGTCGAATCGAGACATCCGCTTTGCTGCAGTTGTGTAACCACAAAGTTCTGTACCATATTGGCATACCTGTTAGCATTGACGGTACAGGTCACTGGTCCATTTTGGCGATTTTCCTCGTAAAAGTATGACCGATGGTAAAAGATGCCGTAAATTCGCACCATACTGTGACTTTGGGCGAGTGGATAGGCATCTGTAGACACACGTGGGGATTAGTTGCAGCCCAAATGCGACAGTTGCGTATGTTAATATCACCGTTCAAATAAAAGTGCACTTCGTCACTGAATAAAATCTGCCACAGCCTTGCATCATCCACTTCCATGCGCGCTGAGAATCGCAAAGATAATTCGATTCATGTGGTCGCATCACTATGGCGCAATTCTTGAACATGACTGATTTTATAGGGGTAAAACTTCAACAACTGATGTAGGATTTTCCACACCGTTGTGTATGCGATATCTGTTTGCTGGGATATTGCTCCTGCACTGCTGGTACCCTGCACATTCATCATAGAAAGTATTTTACCTTGGGTATAATAAATGTTAAAGATACCAAGCTATTTTAAACCTGGTTTTACTCCATTTCCCAAGTAATTAAACAGAAAAGTTAAGTCAAGTTTGGGCCTGCAAGAATTGCAAGTCTAGGTGACCCTACACATAGTTCAAGTCAATGCAACTCGTGGTAAAGGTGGATAAGCTCTGATCACTATTCTTAATATTTACTCTTAATGCAAAGCACGTCTCCTGGAGGAGATGTATGATGCTATGTATTAAAGGCAAGGGGGCCACTACTCAGACCGGTTTCGACCTTTATTGAGGTCTCATCAGTGGGAGTCAGGCTAGAAATACCAAAATTTTAGTAATACAGAGCTTATAAGTATTTTACCAGAACAAGTTACCATAAGGTGTTTTAATCTTATATATAATTCCTATCTCTGTTATTCTGAACAATCCCTCGTTAGAATTTTGTTGCTGCTCGTATTCGGCATTTTTTTTTTCTTTTTTTTTCTTTTTAAATCTTCTCTCTCTCCCCCTCTCTCTGACACTATTCATTTAATTCATCACTGTATTAGCGGTTTTCGTTGAACCCATCATATAACAGGACGTCTAATAGTGAATTAAGTTTCTTATTCTATTTTATTTTGTCAGGTGAAAATATCAGTACTGTTCATTATTTCTGATTATCATCCCCATGTTCTTCACTCAGATGCCCAGAATGTCGAAAGGGAATCAAAAAACCCGAAATCTTCGCAAATTTGAATGCCGTTTTCGGCAGTAAAATTCAAGCTCTTTTCAGCAGATGATGAATTACTCTTAATTATTCTTTATGAGACTTATCCTTTATGAATAAGTCTCATAAAGAATAAGAAGGGTTTTTTGAAATCCTATTAATAATTTTACTGATGACAGTACACTTAAATTCTCTAATTTCTTACAGAAACCCTATAGGTCTCAAATGATTGAAGCCTCAAGATCTTATATAAGCAGTATCTTAAATCCTGATATCCTCAATATTTTCAAATGGGATGAAGACTACTTAGTGAATTTCAATTATATAAAAACGGAGGCTTGTCTTATTTTCCTATTATGAAGAATGATTCTATTTCACTCCACTTACTTGTCACAATTTTCCAATCTCTTTTTACATCAGTTTTCTCTTCTCTTCATGATCACATCTAGCTTATCCAGGCACAAACATATCATATATATATAGACTCCTCAACCTCTAATATTTTTATCACATTTCCCGTGGCCGATTCAAACCTCTCTACGAATTCTTGATTATACGTGGGCTTTTCAGTAAGTAATAAGACTAATTTTACTGTTGCGAAACCACTCATCACAATATTAATTTCTGTGGAATAAAGAAATGTTGCTGTATGTATTAACAAAAGAGGTTGATAGATGAAAAATCTATCAACCTCTTTTGATAATGCATACATGTTTAGTCACGTGACACTCTGATGTGCCAGAGTGTCACGTGACTAAACGCAACTGCTCATCGGCGCGCCTACGAGGCGCGAACCAGTCTTCGAAATGGAAGCGTCCTCGGAACAGCGTTATACGATTAAATTTTGTGTGCGTTTGCAAAAATCGGCATCGGGCACTTTCAACATGATACGCGAAGCTTTCACGATGAAGCAATGTCGAGGGCAAGTGTTGTTCGCTGGCATAAAACTTTTAAGGAAGGAAGGCAAAATGTGGAAGATCTTGAACGCGAGGGAAGACCTTCAACGTCCATCACAGAGACAATGATCAACACAGCAGCGATTATCATCAAGCACGTCAAAAGGAAGCGTCCATTGCTGAAGAATGGCTTCTTATTGCACCACGATAATGCAAGGCCACATATTGCTGGTTGTGTAGTGGACGTTTTGCAGAAGAACAACCCAGATATCCTACCACACTTTCCATACAGTCCTGATCTCGCACCGTGCGATTTCTGGCTGTTTCCTCAGCTCAAGAAACCACTAAGAGGCCGCTATTTCGAAAGCAACAAAGCGTCTGTAAAAGCTGAGGAGGCGGTTTTAAAAGAACTCTCAAAAAACGGACTCTCACATGTGTTTAAGAAGTGGACGCAACGTTGGGACAAATGCATCGTGTCTCACGGTAGTTACTTCGAAAAAGACCATGTAAATGATGACGATTAAAGGTAATCTATTTTCTGTATAAATATAGTATTATTACTTATCGAACAGCCTACGTATACAGACGTGGTCTATTCTGCTAATAGGTGTCCCCGCTATGCCATTTCTATAGTTACTTTATGGGCATGAGTCACCTGAACTGGCCACTGACATTCCTCCACTTTCTCTAATCATGGATGAAATAGAACAGCCGCTGGCCAACACAGGTACACAGTCCGAGTGAAAATAAAATTCTCATCGTCTTCCCTCATTCTATCCACCCATACTGTTTTTCCCACTGAGTACAACCTGCAGCTCTTTAAGGGATATATCAACGGAACACTTGTTTACCTTAATTACTTATTTATTTATTTATTTTAATTTGAACTCAGATGCGAGAGGTTGGTTAACGTACTCAACCTATAGTACGTTAGTACTATAGGTTTCTTAACGTACATGGGTAGTAACTTCCCAGGACTTTTGTGTTATAGGTGTTGTGGGGGGTCATTATTAAACTAATGAATTTATACTATCAAGAAAAGCCGAAAAAATATTGAAATCATTGCAAAATAACTATAGATAGATTCTCAAATATCTCAGCCGCAGAAACACATCATAGCCGTAACATAATATTTTTTATGAACAACTCTAAGCTAGTTACACCCATTTCAAGCATTAATCACTTCCTCTTTCGTTTTCTTGGAAACAAGAGCGATCTTCTTAAAGACTAGTTTCAGCTTCTTAAAAGCACTTTTAAATGTTATATTTGAGCTCCTAATCTTTAGTAAACGGCCAAGTTGAAGTGGATTTTTTTCTCTTCTAAATGATATTCCTTACAAATTACTGGTATTGCTAACTGAACTATCTTTTACAAAATGACATCGTGAGAAGAAAGGAGAAAATCTCGGTTTCCGCTCTCTCTTAGAATAAAAGCAATAAACCCGTAATGCTGCAACTTTTACGGTTCATGACTACCTCCGAGATCCATTTAATTATTTCTAAGAAATTTCTGCAAATAGTTTTCTTCATTGTTGCCGTGCATCAAACACATTGTGGGTACAAAACGGGAATGTTAAAACTTTCATTGGCTTAGGAAGATATTGATATTTCGCATTACTTACACTGGGCTAGCGTTGCCATAATAACAGTGGAAAGAATCAGAGTGAAAAGAAGAAACTTCATCATGTGAATAGTTTGCATTCTTTATTTCAGTAATTCTCCAATATTAAACATAATAAAACACAGTGTACATCTCTTAGAAAGTAGGATACATCGGATCTAATTTCTCAACTCCTTGAGAAGCATACTTAATTCTTCACGTAATTGCGGTTAATGCTCAAGAACTTAGAAGTAAGTCTGAATTTTAAAAAGAAATTATTATTTTTAATTTTGATTAATTTTTTTTCAGTCATTCCGTATGGATAACTAACAGGCTAAATCCACATAAGCAGTCTGTATGAAGAGTGTTTGCTAATTGCTCCAACATTTACACTTGCCAAACCACTTAGACAGTCTGTGTAAACTTTCACTTATGCTTAGTGTTCCTGCTATCTGCAGCCCAACAAATGGAATTAGAGGAAGAATAACTTGGCTTACCTTCGTTTAATATATTTGATCTGCAAGACTATTTCTGCATATTAGTACAGATCCGTCAATATTCCGAAACTCGTTATGCACAGTTTTATGACAACGAGGCTGCAGATATGTTGGTAACAGTATGTGGCAAGTTTGCGTAATGTGTGTTTGATTAATTCTCGCTGCAACTGCACTTGCGCAGGTTTAGTAAGCACGGGAAAAGGCTCTTAGAATCGAATCCCAATCTAGAGAGTGAAGAACCTTTATAAGAATTTATTTTAATAACTTCTACAGTTTTTTCTACAGAAAACGCGATTTTTTACCTGCAAAAACTTTAGCAATACACACAGAACACACACGCAAACATAATACGCTTTCAACATAGGTTTATTTTCTTTGGCCGTAATAATAAATAACCCATCCAATTCCCTAAGTGGCTAGCTAACTCTCTCGAAAGCGAGTTAGCTGGCCATTTAGGGGGAAAAAACCTTTCCAAGGTTCCTTACATTCTCTAAATGATTTGAACTCAAATCTTTAGAACAGAGCAAGTGGGAATGCTGAGCTACGAAGAAACGACAAACAAGAAAGTGAGTCTGGTTTTATCAAAGATGCTACCTCAGTTCCATCAAGATACTGAAGAAAAGTTCGATGTCGGTTTAATATAAAATAAACGGCTTATATCAATACAGATTACAACACCTTTCGATTATAGAAAATGGTTCCTACGCGATACCATTGTGTAATACATATCGGCACACACACACATACACACGGCGCAAAGGATCTGGTTCCAACAGTAGTCCTGTTTACGTGACATCTACTGTCAGAACTAAGTGGTAATTATAGTATGCACGATATAGTGAACGTACTATTTGATCGATAGAATAAATCAATAAAAGCTACATCAAGATCTTTTCAAAATTAATATCTTCATAAATATGCAGAATATGAACTCATCAGACTTCCACTGATAAAAGAATGGATATTTTTCCGATTGTTGTTATTTTTAATTAGATTTTGGCGACCTCTTTATGAAAATAAGTGAATAGCTTCAACTCGCCAGTAAGCCCGAACAATATCTATTTGCAATGAGAAACAGTTTCTTGCACATGTGGCTGAATTTCATAGAATGCTGGCAAGAGTCTAGCAACATGATGGATAATAATATATTACAAGCGTACAGATTGAACATGCGTGTGTGTATGTGTGTATTTCTTATGAAAGTCTCGAATTGATCAAATCGCACGTTGATAAATCAGCTTGAATTTTTCCCATGACAACGAAGAGCGGTAAATGCGGCGAAGCTGATGTTCTCCCAGTTAAGTTTAGAGAGTGAAGCAAATTATGTGACCTCTTTTATACAACTCGACAGAATTGACTGAGGGGAGTTATGAAGCAGTTCACTGAGTACATATGATATTGCTTTACATCTTGCAATGAAATAAAACTTGAAATTTTATGTCGTTTATCTTTCATTGTCTTTTCCTTTTCCTATTAGTTCCTATTAGTCTATCACTCAATGCTTCTTCTCTCTCTCTCTCTCTCTCTCTCTCTCTCTCTCTCTCTCTCTCACACACACACACACACACACACACACACACACACACACACACACACACACACACACACACACACACACACACACACACACACACACACACTTATTTCTCTGTTAATTCATTGCTCATTCCACTCTATTCATCTTACTTTCCATTTAGGATGCTAGAAGTGTTACCTAAGCCTAGCTGGTCGAGTGATTAACATTTCCTTTCTCCAACAACAACATGTTGAGTTTAGAATCCCGCAATGGGCAATAAAGTGTTTGATTGTCTCAGCGTGGGATACGAATGTCATCGGCTGGTGTGAGACCACCGTACACGCATATTGCAGGTCTGAAATGGCTTAAACGTTCTGGTTTGGTGTCTAGTACCGAGTTTCCGGATGATCCACAATAAATTACAAAATACAAAAATTATATGAAATTAATAAAATATTTAAAGCAAAAATTCCTTCGATCACGTACAATACTAATGTACTATAGATTTATATACCTGTTGAGTTGTAAATGACATAAAACATTGAAATAAAAGAATCTGGCTTGGCATGTCTCAAAAATACACAAATGTACTTAAGCACATAAAACTGACACATATCATATTCGCCGCATGACATCTGTTTTAGTATTTCTAAAATCAAATTTATATACAGGGTAGCTATAAAATAACTTTCCCTCTTTGGAGGCATCTGTAGCTAAACCCAATAAACGGAATGATACCAAATTTTATATTGAAACTTTTGCGGAGATGATTTCCGCGAAAAAAAAAAAAGATTTAATACCAAACGTCGCCGATAGGGGGTATTTTGTCGCTGTCGGAGCCGAAAGTAGTCAAATATTTGCAGTAAACGCAGGTGAAAAGGATTATGCACATTTTTTTGTGCGTAAGTGAGAGCAGCGCCACCAATTCTACTTAAAAAGGGATTAGGAACGTTCAGGCAATTATTCGAATACCTGTCGGGTTATTAGTCAGTTCTTCCCGACGGCATGGCCGCCTTGATCCCCAGATATCACTCCATGTGACTATTGGCTGTGGGGGTATTTGAAATCCGTTGTGTATGTTGGTGGCGTTCCCAACTTGCATACTTTGAAAGAGAACATAAAACGGGATGTTATGAACATCCAATCCGACTCCTTACGCTCAGCTGTAGGGCATGTCGCACACAGGATGCAATTTGTTGTACATAAGAAAGGTCAGCACATTGAAAATCGTGCATGGGGTCCAGGGGATCCTCATTCTGATGAATAAAACATTATTTCCTGTGAGTTCAATCACTACATTAATTTCTGTGTCTCTCGCAAGTTGTTTTATTTTAATTATTATTATTATTATTAACATTGTAACGCGCCACATATCCAGCTGGAATAAGTGACGCGGCTGTCGCTTACAGCGTTGAAATGTTATTATTCCATTTTTTCTGCCTTTAATGTAATTATCCGCTTGTTTTTGGCTCCGGGGAAGCTAAAATTTCCCCTATCGGCGACTTTTAGTGCTAAATCTTTTTTTGAGGAAATCACTCCCCATGGCTTCAAAAGTCTCAATATAAAATTTGGTCTTATTTCGTTTATTGGTTTTAGCTACAGATGCCTTCAAAGAGAGAAAGTATTTTATGGCCACCCTGTAAATTGGTATCACATATAAGAGATTACAGAACCTATCTATATTTTTAGACAGCTCTCTCTCTCTCTCTCTCTCTCAGATAAGCAGTTGATCGTATCTGATCAAATTATCTGGACACCTGCTCATCCCAACTCTTTCTTTAATATATAAGGACTTTATATGAAGTTGGTCGACTTTTACTTCTATAACTGCCTTCAATCTTCTTGGAAGACTTTCCACTAGATTTTGGTAGGTTTCTGCCTTACTTCATCCAGAAGAACATTAATGAGGTCAGTCACTGATGTCGGGATATTTTGTCTGGTTCATATTCAGTCTCCCGTTCATCCAACATGGTCGATAAGATTGAGATCAATTTTTTGTGCAGGCTAGTTAAGTTCTTTAATTTCCTCCACCCCAATTATCAAACAAATTTGCATAGGTCTCGCTTTATGGATGGGAGCATTGTCAAGTTGATACAGGAAAGGGACCGAACTGCTGCCATAAACTTGGGATAGAGAGAAGTCTAAAATATCATTATAGGCTTAAACGTTAAGAGTCATAATTCCTCCATCCAACTTCACAGTTAGCACAAAGCATTCGTGCAAGTATTGTTCTCCAGGCATCCACTAAAATTAGACTTGTCCGTCGAACTTCCTGATGGTGAAAGTTCGACGGATTGTCCTAGCTGATATCATGCATGTGTACAGTCCCTTTGCCATTAAAAACCATGTTCGTAATCTTCCAACCGAACAGTTCTGATGATGAGTGGTCTCAGAGGCATGGTGGAACTCGTCATGTGCGCTCCAACCGAGAACAGGCTATTTTTTCGAGCCGCGCGTTTGATCAGTATGTGGTTTCTTTAGTAGGCGATGATTTTTCTGGCCTACTAGAATGTGATTGTACTGTTTTTGGTAATGGGCATTTCCACTTCACAATAACATCACTTACAGTTAATCTGGAAACCTGCAGCAGGGGATGGCTAAATTTCCAGTTGTTGTAAGGGTGACATTCTATGATAGGGCCCAGTCAAAAGTCATCGAACTCTTCTATAGAGCCCATTTTACTGTTTATGTTTATCTATGATAATTGTAAAACTGTTTGCTTTTTTTTTTACCTCTATGCGCCTTCGTTTTAATGCACTATTATCCACAACATTACGTAATATTTTTTAGCAGATAGTGTATATAGAATATTAGTGTGCGCGTGTGCGCGTGTGTGTGCGCGTGTGTAGAAAAGAGGTTCAAATAAGAGAAGGAATTTGTTATTTTGTTTTATTTTATTTATTATTATTTTTTATATTTTTATATTTTTATATTTTATATTTTTATATTTATTATATTTTGTATATCTGAAAATCTTAATTAGTTCTTCTAGATTACTAGATTAGAATAAATGTTCTGAAAATAAAGTTACATGAAATTGAAATCAGTTTAAATTTAAAGGGATGTTGGGCATCCTCTGTTCGTATTATAAACGTCTTAGCGGAACAATGGATGCGTTTACTATCCTTGTTCCGGAATACTAATTTATATTTATTATTTTATAAAAATAATGATTGTCCGCCAAGAATTATCCACATTTATGCCTGGACAGTACATGTCTACTACAAATGTGTTTGAATTCGGTTGTTTATATATTTTGATGGGAAATCTCGGAGAATCAGGAAGTAAACCAACCCCCACATCTGCAATCACAAACCGATGAAAGCAGGTTGAAGAGAATGGCAGCTGAACGCTGTGAGCAATCACAACTGTAACCAAACCAATAACACACATAACCCAAGATTCATCCCATATGAAGTTTATCTTTGTGTGTGTGTGTGGGGGGGGGTGATCTTTAAAGAAATTAAAAAGAAAAAAAAATGGAATATTTACAGTTGGGTAGAGTGTGGTCTTGTTCATACGTCTCTTTGTATTCCTTAAATAATACAAAAATAGTCGTGACCACTGAAAAGCCTATTATTAGTGCATCACTCAACGGGGAGGTCCGAGCAAATGCAGCGGTTTGGGACATTGTTGCATTGCCGTGTTTGTTTTTAAATGAGACATACGACATTGAAAATGATTTGTCAGCCAGACCGATCACTAATCATGCAGCTGTCAAAGAACAACACCTAGACATCGAAGGTCGCTTAATCTGTAATGGAGATGTCAGAAACAAAGCGCATGAGAAAAAGGGTTTCGAAGAATTTCTTCATTTTCATCTGCTTGTAATTTATATCCTAGATAAGAATACATGTAGCGAAGTTTCACAAGAATCAGATTCTGTGGGACACGTAGCATGACAAGATGACAAATGAAGCGAAGTCAACCTGCGTTGGCCTTTCTTGCCATATTTAAGTTTCTGATAGAGGGCGTTGTTATGCCAAAGAACGGAGACAACAGAAATCATTAATTCTGCTCAGCTGTCAAATGAAGATAAATGGTAAATGCTGCATCGAAAGATAAAAAGAAGGGATTCGAAGTTGTGCTTATGTCAAATTAGAGGATGGAGCAATGTCACCTATCATCTCTGCCAGATTGCCGGCATTCCAGTGTTGCTTTCCACATCAAAGAGAATGAATGTTCGCTTTTGTGGTTTCGTGTTCGGTTCTAATTACGCGCTGGGCTTTGCTCCGGGTCAATCATGTTCGTGGGACAGATAGTGTACATCGTATGGAAATCACACTGACTACAATTTCTGCAATGGACTTTTGGTTTCAGGAGGAAGGAAATGAAACTTGGAGAGGGTTGACACAAAATTTTAAGTTTTCAAAAGTTTGATCTTTGGATGCTTCGTTTTAAATAGAAAACTTCCATGAAAAGATTTTAGACTATCGAAAGCTGCTTATCATGTGGTACATTTCTGACCGGCAATGAAATATTTTATATCCAATAACATCTTTTCGATAAGTTCAGCTTGTAATCTTTTCTATAACATGCCATTTATGTGTCACTGCCGTTCAGATAGGATAAACCGTGTATTGGGTGACCTCTCAGCAAGCCGACATCTGTTTTCATTAATCTTCAATAGGACCGAACTAATAGAAACGTAACCAGTTACGTTTCTATTAGTTCTCGCTAAATAAGATGAATGATCACGTTTAGCTACAGAAAATAAATGCCGTAGCTTCCTTGGCTGTGCTCTCAGTGCTTATCTTTGTCAAGCGAAAAAAAAGATTCACTTAATCTACCAAATTACCAGCACCAAACGAAAGAGTCGAACTTGGAATAAACAGTAAAAAATTAACTCTACTTTATAAAAGTGATCATATGCTGATAACGTAATTATCAGACTAAAAATATTAGACGTATTCAACAGTTCGATGTAGGCAGTGAAATAAATGCATAACATCAAATAGAATTAAAATGGAACAAAAAATCAATGGATAATTGATTTTTGTTCTATTTGAATAATGAAAAATTTTATTTACAATGAGCTCCATGGAAACTGAAAATGAAAAGTGAAACGTACGCAGAATAGGGACGCAATAATAATTATACTGTGTTGCATATTGTTGAAAAGGATGATTTTCTTTTGCTTTGCTTCAGAGTAAAAATATTGAAAATTCTGTTATATTTATTTGAAATTTTTTGCCTTAAGTCAGCTGCTTCTGAAGAGCTTCGTAATTATCAATCATTCCCTCGATTGATCTGTTCGTATGAATATTTATGAACATATAGTAACAAAGTCGCTTTGATATACCCATAAGATAATGGGGCTCTTCGTGTTTAGTCATCGTCCTTCAATGCGCTGAACATAAGTCATATTTCTTTACGACAATGTCCACGATACAAATGTCACGTATTAGAAGCCGGTTTCATCAGAGACTTGATTAATGACTTCGTTGGGTAACAGAAAAAAATTGCTTCGGATCGCCACCCACTGATGAAAATCTGAGGGAATATTTTTACTCTCTATCAATCTCACTGCCTCATCCAGGGTTGCTCTTTTCTCCACCCCTTCGTGTTAATATTTAATATTTTTACTATTGGCCCTCTTCAACATGTGCCTTTCGCTCTGTTCACAGCCGCTATTCTATTCTCTCTCTCTTTACCGTCTTTGTCTTTCACTTTCTTCTTTTCGTTTTTGTATTTTTATATGTGGTCTCTATCTCTATGGGCTTTTCTTCCTTCTATGGTATTATCTTTCTACTCTCTCTCTCTCTCTCTCTCTCTACCTCTCACACTTTTTATTTCCACTTTCGTTTTCTGAATTTATGAACTTTATGAAATTCATAAATTTCATAAAGTTCATAAATATAAATACAAAATATAAAAATATAAACATAAATATAAACTGTATAAACGAACTTCACTGCTCCTAAAACAGAAAAATTTCAAATTATTGCAGAAAAATGTTCTGAAACTCTTGACCTCTATTATAGCTCTCCATTGAAAAGAAATATATCAACATTTTTTTAAAATATCAAAATACCTCAAAGTATCTAATTTATTTTTATCTGCTATTTCTCAAATTCCAGTGTTTTTCTATACGAAAACCTTCATATACATTAATGAAATTTCTTTCAAAACATTGCTTATAAATTAGTAAAAAATGAGAGAAAATCAGTAAAAGATGTAGCAGAAATTTCAGGAATCTCAAAGGGAGAATGGATACAACATTATAAACTATCTTACAATTCATCCTTTAACAAATACGGAGGGAAAATATAACTAATAGAGGAATAGATTTATTGGGAATGGTAGAATTAAAAGAAGTGTTATTAAAAAAAATAGAAATCATCAGGAATGGATAGAAATATCACAAGATTGATTCAATATAGTGATATCACTTTCAAATTGGGTTTCTGAATTTGTTAAATAGATTTTATATTATCTATTATATATAATCCCAATATATCCCAAAATGGAAAAAAGGCTAAAATAAAATCAGGGAAAGAATTCTATGTAAACATAACAATGGTGTTAGCTTATCAAATACAGAATATAAATTATATAATAAGATTTTAAATAAAATATTTGCCACTATTGCCGATTACTTTCTATTCAGGCAGCTCTAGATTTAGGAATATAACTCATATATAACAATCGTAAATACGAATTTATACAACAATACAACTACGGTCATAAATATTGTTTAATACATCACCGAAGAAATATGAATATGAAAGTGGAAATCTTTAGTAAATAGAAGAATAAACAGCAATTATCGTACAATAGTCAACTCAATGGATTTTGAGATGATCAAATAATCATACGGAAATCATAAGATGACCTTCAAAGATCTGTTTATATTTACAGCAACTATTTATGGATTTTATTAAATAAAACTAAAAATATTATTATTATTATTTGACACTTCCAGAGAGTCCAAGGACTCATCGATAGAGGGGACCTGCTCTACAACTCATCTCTACCATTCAATCACCAACTGACCGCCACTACACCAACGCCATCTACCGTCGACCATCACTGGTATTTCTACAGACAATCACAAACATCTTTACCCACGGCGGGATTTGAACCCACAAACTTTTGGCTGTAGAACAGATACGCTATCCACTCTGCCAATGTGGCATTCATAAACATACCAAACGAACCTAAATGGTCAGTGAAGCCACAACTGTGGAATAAATGACACATTATCAATATTTAGGATGGGACATGAAATTTGACATAGATAAATGATGCAGATAAACTACACCTCTTTCAAAACAACTTGATTACTGTAAAACGAACAAGAAATGGCAAAATACAGAAAGTAAATACAACTTAATTTTTATGAAGTCATGGCAATACCAATAATATTATACATTTCAGAAATTTGGACAGAGAAGAAATAAAAGATGAAAACAGAATTCAAGCATAAATTCAGAAATTTAATTTAGTAGTGCAGTTAGAGGATGTTCAACAATGGATTCAATACCAAATGATGAAATTGACTGTATTACAAATAGAGGCAATAAACGACAAAATAATATAACACCAAAAGAATTAGAGAGAATTAGACATAAATGTTAATGGTGGAAAAAAGACATAAGAAGGTCTAAGAATGAAAGTATCGTTCTTTGGAAGCCGGAACAGGCTTTTAGTCTATATTATTATTATTATTATTTTTTTTTTCTGAGACCTCCAGCCTCCAGGGAGTCAAGGACTCATCGAGGGAGGCTGTAAATTACCCAACCCAGCTATCATATCTTCCCTTAAATTCATTTACACTAGATGCACTCATTACCCCTAATGGCAAATTATTCCACTCACTCACTGCTCTCTGAGAGAAATACCTAGCTCTTACGCCTTTCTTGACTGAGAACAACCTTAACTTCCATGGATGCCCCCGTGTTCTCTCCCTGCCTTCCATATAACGAAAAATTTCATCAGTTGAAATGCTATAACACTCATTCAAAAGTTTATAGACCTCTATCATATCATCCCCTCTTTCTCCTGTTAACCAGAGTCTGTAATCCACATACTCACAATCTGTCCTCATAATCTAAATCCCATAATCCGGATATAATCTTTGTAACTCTTCTTTGCACCCTTTCCACAGCTTCCTTAAACCCTTGAAACCCGGGAGACCAAATCTGCGCATAGTAATCCAAGTGTGGTCTTATCAAAGCCTTATAAAGAGGCAAAATTACTTCCTTATCCTTACATGTTAAGGGTCGCTTCAGCATAGAAATTATCCTATGAGTTGTATTTGCAACTTTTGCTATGTGACCTTTGAACTTTAAATTCTTATTCACCAATACACCAAGATCCCTTGCCTCTTCAGTTTCTTGTATGTTATATAATAAACATAACCCCGCTAATATAATATGCCGCTGGATCTCTAATCCAATATCCAAAGTGCATAACTTTACACTTACTAACATTAAACTGAGAACCATTTTCGTTTGCCCAGATTTCCTGTCTATTCAAATCATTTTGTAATTGCTGAGTATCAGTAGCATCCCTGATTGCCCTATCTTCGCATCATCAGCGAACAATTGCAAATCTGATGATAGACCCTGCTTGAAGTCATTAATGTATAGATTGAACATTAATGGCCAAAGGACTGAACCCATTACCTTAAATCTGGTAGATTCACACCCACTGTATACCACTTTTTGATATCTGTCTGTTAACTATCCCCTGATCCAAGTCAATAGATCATGTTCCAATCTCAGTTTACACAACAGCCTATCGTGTAGTATCCTATCAAATGCCTTAGAAAAATTCAACATTATCATAGTGTAACCATTTTCTTCATCCAACTCGGCCGTAACATTGTGATAAAATATGAGCAAATTACTAAAACATGACCTTTCTTTAGTAAACCCATGCTGTTCCCTGCAGAGTACAGAATGATTGTCTACCCATTTCTGTATGCTAGTTCTTACTAACTTATTAATCTTACTAACTTACTAATCTTCATTACCACACCAGAAAAATTAATAGGTCGGTAGTTAGACACATCAGTTTTTGCACCACCACCCTTGTGCAATGGAACTATATTAGGGTACATTCCTTCCATTCCTGTGGTATCATTCCTGAGCTGAGACTCAAATTATACAAACGTACGAAAGGTCTAGCCAATTCAGCTGAATATTCCTTTAACAAACGGGCAGATATTCCATCTGTCCCTATTGACAAATTCTTATCCAGGTTATGAAACAGCTCTTCAACTTCATTTTCATGAACCGCTTCATCCAATGTGTCAGTAGCACTGTGCACCATGCTACATACACAATCTCATTAGCTTCCGAAACTCGAGTACCATCTGCATTCAATAAAGTCATTCTTTCACATTCATGCTTTCTTTTGCTTGCTGAATAAAGATAAAAGTCTTTTGGATCTCCTTCAGCTTGCATGGCCAATTTCGTTTCATGATCCGATTTAATTTTCTGCACAATACTCTTTACTTTTTTGGCCTGAGGTTTATATATTTCATAACTCCTCTCACTCTTATTCTCACGATACTCTTTCCACATCATCTGCTTCTTGTGGATTTCTAGCCTTGATAAGGTTGCACATCAATTTCACGCCTAACCTATTTACTCTTCGAACACTAGGGATACATTCAGATACCACCTCATTCAAGCACTTTTTCAAAGATTCCTATGCATTGCTGACATTTTTTCCATTCAGTACCTGATACCATGGGACCAAACATAGTATTCTTCTAAGCTGATCATAATTTCCAGCTTTGTAATTCAGCATGTAGCCTCATTTAATCGGAGTTTCAATACAAGTAGATACTTACCAAGAAAGAACAGCATGATCACTGCCACCAATTGGTGGTAAAATAGCTATATTCCTGACAGAGATCCCTTCTGACGCGATGAGCAAATCCAACACTCTTTGACCTCGAGTTCCTTCTTTCACATGCTGCTTGAGAAAGTTATCCCGAAACAATTCAATAAATTCTTGTTCTTTCTGATCGCGAGATTTCTCTTCTACCCAATCAACGTTTGGAAAATTAAAGTCACCCATAATGAGAGAAGGAGAAAGATATTTCTTAATCTTCCTCCCTTTAATCATCTTCAGGTTATCTTTAAAACCCTTTATCGCTTTTGCTTTCTCATTTTCTCCATTTTCAAAATGCCTGAAAAATATCCTTGAGATATTTCTTCCAACAAATAGGAAGTCTGATGTACCAAGTTCGAAGTATACAAATAATTGTTTACAATACCAATTTCAATTCGGTAAACGTTTCTTTGTAAAAAAAAGTAATCTAATACTCAAGTTCGGTGGTAATTCGGTGGACTTTTCTACTGTATTCGCAATAACATGAGAAATAAAAATTTCATCATAGAATAGATAGATTTCAAATTCGCTTCCGAGCTCTGATACGGTACAGCGCAAAGTTCTGAGAGCTTCTCGTATAGTTTCCACAGCTAATAGAAAGCTGACGAAGAATTTACAGATATTATGCGTGCTCCATAAGTTCAAAATATAATATTGGTGGTTGTCATTAAATTCCTCATGTTCTAACTGAACAGTCCAATTGGTCCAATACCAAGCACTTTTGATCCATGGGTAATCAAATAAGCTCTCTAGTCAGTTTAATGTTTTCGTGTTTTACTTTTAGTTTCGTTTTTAACTTGGTCACTTTTTTTACTTCTTTTTAATCTTTCAGGTTTTCCTTTTCAATTAGTTTTCATCAATTAAATGTTACTAGGTGCATTCTCTTTTTTTTAAAAAAAATCGCTGACTTGTTTACTTAAATTTATTTTTGTTTTTATTTCATTTCAGCCATAAATTTTTCTTTCACATTCAAGAAATTTGTTTGTAGTGCAATTAGTGAAACAGCAATTCTAATTAGCCAAACACACAAATTGATTTTTATATGCTCCAGAGCTTCGGTTAGTCCTACTATGCAACTACTAGAGTTTGGTGTTGTTTTTGTACACTCGGGTGTCATTTGAAGAGTATACTTTAATTACATCGGCAAGAATAAATATGTATGTAGGGTGCTGCTAAAGATGTTAAGGACCTAACAAACACATATATAAGCAAAGCCTTTGTGACTCCAATGAGGTGTAAAATTAAAAACACTGCATGCAATTTGAAGAGTCAACACATTTTTTGCAATTTATTCTACACGAGCGCCCTCTATTGGCTTTATGGTGATTATAACGTTTACCTCTATTTCGCAGTTTCAAAGAATGAAAGCAAAAACGCAATATTTGTGCAAAGATGCTTTTGTATGTTAAGAAAATATTGTACGTAAATAGTTTATAAAAAAATCCAAGTCTGTCTGTAGTTCATGACTTACTTCAGCACTTTACAAAAGGTAACGGTGTGTAAATATGAACTGTACGGCTGGAAATCTGAGTAAGCAAGCGATACGTTTGAGAATTCTGGAAATATGTAATGCAATAAGGACAGTTTCGTGGTCGGAAGTAGTTTTATTTTTATTTTTATTTTTTTTTTTGTGTAGAGAGGTTTTAATTTTTTTTCAGTAATAAAAGCTGTTTTGGCTTGTAACTATTCTTTCTGCTGTTATATTTATATTATTCTGTTTGATCTGTTTATATTTATTTATTTATCTTTCTTTATTTTTTTTAATTTCATTATTATTTTATTCATTTATTTACGCAATGCGTTTGCTGTGTTTATTATTTATTTCTTTGTTTATGATTTATGAATTTAATTTTAGTTTTATTAAATTATTTTTTTTTTAATATTAAAAAAAATATTTAATTATTATTTTTGGCACCTTTGAAAATATTTTACATCAACAGCCATGTATTCTTCCAAACACGAATTTTATGCATTCTCCAGTGTCTACATACTTGGTCAGAATGTTATGGAAATTTCCATATGAAGTACTCTACATGATAATCTAGTAGTTTCATGAATGTTGTATATATCAAAACTCATTAACAATCCTAAAGGTTTTTCTTTCGAAAATTTAGCACTCTTATCAAGATATTACTTAAAAAAATCAAAAAGTTGACAAAAGGCTTCCAGTCGTGTTTGTTTTAGTCATTTCGTACTATTTCATTCTCTCTATCTTCAAGTGTATCCATCTTCAGCTGAGAGATGAATTTCATCTCCTTGTGTGAGATTACGGTCCGGTTTCAAGCAATTGTACTTGAAGACTATTGAACATGATAATAAGAAGTAGAAAAAACGTGTGCGGTACGTACTTTCCCTAAAGGTCTAGGACCCACCCAGATTGCTTGTCTTACCATAATTTATGGATAACGTGGTTAGTATTATGCCTAAATATATATTTTTGTGTGTGAATTGGGTCCATTCTTCTGACTACTTTGCATGGTTGAGGGATGAAAAAGTCCAGTTTCCGAGAGAAGAAATCTTTCTATCCTTGTATGTGACTGGCTACCTCACCTTCCACGGGAAAGTCCAGTGAAGAATATTACACACATTCATAAACTGCGGTAATGTAACAGATGTTTGGATTTACTGGTGACATTAACAGAACTGCAAGTAATTGCCAATATTTGTGCGTTTCACGCTATTCTGAATTAATACAATGATCCGACCTAGATGTGGTTACATTATAAATGTTGGTAAAGTTGTCTTTTTTTTACATTTCAATTTTAACTGTGATCTCGAGATGAAAGAATTAAATAAGAGACAACTTGTCAACTTTTAAAATGTAACCATATCAAGGGCAGATCATTGTATGAATTATAAATATTGGCAGTTACTTGCAGTTCTCTTAAGTTCTGCATTGAAACATAAATGCTCAATGCACGGGATGCAGGTGAATGGCCACCATAATAAGAAACTCCAGTGAGGAAGGAGAAGTGGAACTTTTGTTCCGTTAGATCCGGAAATATATACGTACCTATTGAGTTTATATTTAACAAAATTTGCTGAATTATTGTATTAATTAGTGAGACAATATCTGAGAAAGATTACTTTCTGTTTATATACAATGTTTCGTAATTTATATGCAATATTTGGATGCTGTCATCTCTTTTGAGAAACACAAGTCCATTGCTTAGATAATGCCCCGTGTTTTAGTATATATAGAGAAGCAACATCAAAGAAATTACCAAGATTATTATCATGAAATGTGAAATTTCTTCGACATGCCTTAAAAGTTGGTCAATTACACATTACAACGCTGTCTATAAATTTCTCTGTCAACAACTATTCAGCATCAGCTACGATCAATTTGCTCTTTTTTCTATGAAATCATATTTATGGAAAAATTACTGCAGTTGCAATATATACAAACTTGAATATTTTCTTACCTGAACATACAGAAACGAACAAAGAAAACAAAATAATAAAATCAACATAACAGAATTCCTATTACTGAGTTAAAGCTGATACATAAAATCTAAATTTTATGTAACTTTCACTGAAACTGAAAGGATAGCTATTGAATATTTTGCCAATTATAAAAGTAAAACATCATTTCGAAAACTCTAGCTATGAGAATCTGCCAATAAGCTGTAAGCTAGCATAGATCTTAGTTCATTATATAGTCCGCATTATAACTAAATAAATTTAGTTACACTCCTTATTTGAAGCCAAATAAATTCTTTTTTTTCATAAGTAATTGCAATCTAATTATTTGTTATTTCATTCCTATCTTTCATAATCTAATCACAAGTTATTCGAAACGGTGAGCACTGCTTTCGCATTGATGCCGCTGGTTTTTGTTGCTAATTTGGGCTCATCTTCATATTCATAATTTAATATTTTATTCGATTATATTCATCTTTGCTATTCCACGTTTCCAATTTATATATGTTTATCTGTTTATACATTTTCTATTTTTCTAGCATTTTGTTTTTTATGCTGATATCAAAACTATCTAGTCCTGTGCTTGTTAAAAATAAATAAAGAATCCTCTAAAATTAAGTGTTTTATAGATGATTATCATATTTCATACCAAGGATGTTCATATAAATTTCATTATACGGAAAAGTAACATAGTGCTGACGTCATAACTCGGAGTTCGAAATTATTTCAAATCATTCTGCATTTCTCCTTTGTACACGAGCAGTAATTTTAACCTCACTGGAATCATTTTTTCTTAGCTATTCTGTTTCTGCTTTATGGGTTTTCTACAATTGTTTTCATGGATGTCGTTGTGTCGAATTGTTCGTCGTTGTTCCTTCACTCACCTCTGATAGTTTAAAAATAAGAGCAGCCGTCGCCATTTATACACAACTTAGCTTCAAACTTATCGAAGCGATGTCTTATCCTCTCTTTCACTCCATCTACCCCTGTTTTTGTAAAAGCCTTCCTACATAGTTTTTTTTTTCTTCACTAATTTAGTTTCATTCAGGCGACGTAAAACATAATTGATAAATTAGGATATTCTTATTAAAAATTCACCTTCATATCATGTTTTAAATTTAAAACTTTTATCATTTTAGTCATCTAATAAACTACATTGAATAAAACGATGAAGAAATCAATTCTCGAATCTCAAATCTACTAAAAACAAGTCAAAATAACTTGCAAAAATCACAGTATTTGATAACGTAACTATACCTTTCAAATATTCAAACTACATAAAGAGAATTCGTTATATTATTTCTTCTTTGTAAATCTCGATTTTATTAATCGTAGATAGATTTTAATTTGAGTAGAATATTATATTATATTATTATATTATATGATATAAAGTTTTCATCTAGAAAGTATAGACACTTGGGAATATCACGTTTAAAATATACCGTAATGTGTTGTGTCCGGTTTTAGAAGGTACGTCTCCACAAAGTCTTCAAATTTATTGATGCACTTGATCCAACGATAGAACAGAACAGTTTATCAATACCAACAGTGAAGACGTCCGTGTCCATACCAGTAATCAACATCGCACCGCCTGATGAACTTCCTATTTCTTAGAGAAATGACTTCCGGAAAGGTATTTCTTGAGGGAGGGCCGAACAAATGGAAGTCGGAAGGCACAAAGTTTTGGTTGTAGGGGGAGATTGGCAACGTACCCCAGCAATTATACTGTAACTACTCACGCGTAGTGTGTGCTTTCCGTGAAGTAGCGTTGTCGTGCATCAAAATCATGCCTCTTGTCAGAAGTCCTGGTCGTTTGCTTCAAATGTTGGCTTTCAATTTGTCCAACTTTGCACAGTAAAGATCTCGAATGATAGCTCCTCCCTTCACATGGAGTATGAGAACAGCTTTGTAACTTTGCACATACGAGACTGTGGATGTTTCCATGTCATTGAGTCTTGTTTGCTCTCTCCAGGGTAAAGTGACTAGACTCGTGACTAGACGAGCAAGAAAAACTTCGCATTTTTCGCTATATCGCAATAGATTCTCCAGACACATCCTCATGCACGTTGCCTTGTGCTCCTCTGACAATTATCGCGGTCCCCAGAGGGAGCACGCTATTTGAAAGCCATAGATATAGTAAACAATTTCGTAAACAGTAGACTTACTGAAGTAGACCTACTTCTGTAATTTTACTCGCCGGTCTTCAAGAACGATGCTTTTAATGCGCGAAATGTTGAGAAACAGTGCAAGAGAGAGAGAGTGACAGAGAGCACCGATTTAGTGACAGAATAAGAGAAAGAGTAAAAAATAAATAAAACAATAAAAAACAGAGAGAGAGAGAGAGAGAGAGAGAGAAAACAGAAAAAAATCAAACAAACAAGCAGGGAGCGAGAGAATGAGAGAAAGAGAGAGACATGCAGATAGTCAGAGAGAGAGAGAGAGAGAGTATAAAAAATAAAAAACCCAAAGAACCACAGAGACAGAGAGAATGAGAGAGGGAAAGTAGGAAAAAAATAGAACCAGAGAGACAGAAAGAATGATAGAAATGTAGAGGGAGAGAAAGTAGGAAAAATAAAATAAAAAAAAACTTAACGGAAACTGGAGAGAGAGAGAGAGTATAAAAAATAAAAAAACCCAAAGAACCACAGAGACAGAGAGAATGAGAGAGGGAAAGTAGGAAAAAAATTAAAAAAAAAAAGAACCAGAGAGACTGAAAGAATTATAGAAATGTAGATGGAGAGAAAGTAGGAAAAAATAAAATAAAAAACTTCACGGAAACTGGAGAGAGAGAGAGAGAGAGAGTATAAAAAATAAAAAACCCAAAGAACCACAGAGACAGAGAGAATGAGAGAGGGAAAGTAGGAAAAAAATAAAAAAGAAAAAAGAACCAGAGAGACTGAAAGAATTATAGAAATGTAGAGGGAGAGAAAGTAGGAAAAAATAAAATAAAAAACTTCACGGAAACTGGAGAGAGAAAGAGAGTCCAAACACAAAGCGATAAGCTCTGGTTTTATACACCGATAGACAGATATAAACAGTTTTGTGACATTGGCTGACATTGCAAAGTGACGTTTCTCTTTACAGCCATCCATGCATACACACGAAGATCTCTTTAAGAGTCTTATTGAAATGTCAAGCAGATAGAAAAAGAAAAGATTTTTTCCTTGGCTCCTTCATTAGGCTGAATGTCACCATGGTAATCCTCTCGTCAGACACTCACTTCGTCTTAGCGAAGTTGGAAGGATCCTGTTGGTTACAAATTACACATTTTCGATCAGAATTCACCTTATCTCCGTTTGTTTAATGGTTTTGGCGAACCTACTCATTAAGGTTAGGTTTTACGTAAACAACCTCACTCCCACTCTCCTTATACTCGAAGTGTGCGCGCTGCTGTCACTTCATAGAAAAAGAAAACAGAATTATTTCCCTCGGACAGTAGAATGAGGAATGCTCACGTTCGATAAGTCCATCAGAAGTCAACGGTATTTGTAAATAACCTCAAAAATTCCTTTTCCTGTCCATTTTCTCATTTATCGACTGCTATCAGTTTTCAAGGAGTTTTCAATATTGATTACTTGAGAATCAATAATCTCAACAACCTAAGTCTGCCTACATAGAATGGAAATAGAATTGCCAACTATTGCAAATATGTGTTATTTATACAATTTGATAGCTTTCTTCACCGTCTGTAATCTAGATTATATAAGAAACTGGCATAGTAGCAGTGCAATCCACTGTAAGTAATGCAAGTAATGTAGACTGCAAATTCTATAAGCAAATGAAGATTGTTGAAAGGAAGTAGCATAAAAATAGAAACAAATTATAAAAAAAAGAAGAAATATTTAAGATTGTAGATTGCAAATTATACCGTAGCATGCTACTTCATTATAAACTGTAAATTGAATGTGCTATTCCGGTCCAATTTCCTGTTTTGTGGAATAAAACACGAGTTTCTGAGAAAAGGAAATTTCCTGCAACTTCAGAATGAGAGTGACAAATTTAGCTACTGTGCAGACTATAAAAAAGTTTCTTCCCGTCCTAGAAGGGATGCGAACTCCTATCTTTCGAATGACAACACATCGTCGATAAGTACTGAGTTACAGAGGTTCTCGGAGACATTTTAATGAAGAGCCTTTTTATTATCTCAAAGCATTACACAGAGATTACTTAAACAAATTTTGAATACAAATATCAAAAAACGAGAAGCTATGTTCCAGAGAGACTGTTCTTCATTTCAGAATGTTGATGGAGAAGTCTTGAATTCATTTTCAAATCTAATAATCTCATATACTTAAAAAGTAATACCGATGCTCCTCCTTCTTGTCCCAGATTCGTATTGTTCCACGTGCTTCAGAACAGCTACCAATGATGATTTCTTCTTCTTCTTCTTCTTCTATAATGAAATAAATAACGACGAATTACGGGGGTCCCTTATGTGAGATATTATTTAGTATAGACTTCGCTCTAGTTAGTGTTTGTGGCATCTTCCGCATGACTTTGAAATAAAACAAGCCGAAGAGAAAACCCGAAGACTCTATCATGTACGAGTGGGTCACTAGTCCATAATACAAAGCGAAGTCTCTAAAATATATTAAGGTTCTAATTCTATAAATTTAGTGTTAATTAATTATTTAAAATTGACTAGGTAATGTGAAGAGAAGTATTTTCCATAACAGGAATAATTTCTGGCCATCATTTCTGTTCAGATTCGAATGGTCGAGCAAAGTTTCAAAATTCTCTTTGTATAAACGCTCCATAAGATAATTATTTTTGTAAATTAATCTTCTGAAAGAATCAATTTTGGCGGAGATGACATGTTCTGCTAGTCCTGATTGTTCTAGTGCATGGGATTTAATGTACTAGTTGTGTTCATAACAACGAACAGCCGCCTGTCTTACAGTTTGACTAGATTATGATAACTCGCACTAGCACGGAATTTGAAAGGAGAACTGTAGTCCAAACGATCTAATCAGTTTAGCTAATCCTTCACAGACACTTTCAGGATACGAAATGGTAACACAGTGGACAAACTCTTGGAAGACAGGTGTGATAGAAACCCTATAGCCATTAACAAGACTCGTTCAAGTCATTAGCGGGGAAGGTAAACCTAATGTATTTTATTAATCTTCGTAACGAAATCCTGAAGTTCCGTAAGGAAACCGTGCCAAACCGCAAACGATATCATTCATATTTCTGTACCAAAAGGGTTTAGTTGAAATTCAAAGTGTTGGTGATGGAGAACTACTCATAGTTGTACTATTAATTTTCTGATAAATCTCATTTTGAAATGCAAAGTAGAAAGATTGAATGCCGAAGTCAAAGGCGAGGTAATCTCTTCAGGAAAGTCTTGCCAGAGTACGTCCAGTGTTTCATCTTGGGGACATTAGTAAATAACGACATAATACTATCCCAACTGAATATCACAGAGGCAAACAGAAAGTTCTGGTATGTTTTCCGGAAATCAGAACCATACATAACAGCATGGAGGGTATCCTTTGGCCATGATAACAGATTTCATCATCCTTGACATTATATTCACTAGATCACGGATGGTTCCTGAAATATTCTGGAACAACTGGACAGAAAAACCTACCGGAGATTAGCGAATGAGCTAAGTACTGGACTCTACCCTTGGATGCACTCTTCACATGATCCCACAAATGTTTCATGGAATTCAAATCAAGAGAACTTAGGCCACCAAGAGAGCACAAAGAATGCATGGATATGCTTATCGAACCATCCTTACAAAATGCTAGTCTTGGAACACGATATAATTCTTTCTGGAATAATCTACATAAATTGGATTGCATTTGTTACCATTTAGGTCAATACCTGGTTCAAATCAATCCTCAGATAAGAACTAATAGTCAAAAATGTGTTCAGTGGGAGAGGACCCGGATGTAACCACGAGAACAATACGCAAAAGCAGAACAACCCTGCCACTAGCCTACCATGTAATTTGGATGGCAGGTAAAAGGCTGGGTAATCACAATATTTCAGCTCATAAGTGCCTTGTCACCTTTTTTTTTCTCCGATATGCCAGGACCTTCGACAAACTTATTGCAGAGAGCAGGGAGCAACTGAGACCAGAATTAAACTGGACTCAATTTGAAATAAATATTTAATTTCCCGTCGAATACAACGCCTAAGAAGTACAACGTTTGAAAGATTCACCGTTCATCATTTCCGAACATCTTGAGCGGAAATGTTAAGTCCAAGTCTCCCACAGGAGAAACTTCACAGAGGTGGATACTTATGTTTATAGATAAGTACATCATATTCTATAAAAAACAACACACACACAAATTACTCATGTTTTGTCAAGTATGCTGTCTTCTTCTTCATGTAGCTTCCTCAGTGAGAAGGTGCAGCACCATGTACTTCCAGTTCTCTCTGTTGGTGACTTTCCTTTATATTTCTGCTTAGCCATGTGATTCTGTCCATGATCTTATATCTTCAAGCAATGTCCTTCGTTTTTTGTCTCTTGATCCTTTTCCCATAATTTTTCCTTCTAAAACTTAGTATCCTCTGTCCTGCTGAACCTCTCAGTACATGTCCTACCAATCTCATCTTTCCCTCGATCATTTCCTGTAACAAAGATATCTGTGTTCTCATTCTCTGTAAAATATGCTGATGAAGTGTGCTGTACAAATGCCAAAATTCACATTCTTAACTGCGAGCTGTTGAGCATACGTAATGGGATAATAATACCAAAATCGATCCCTATAGTGATTTAAAAAATTGTCCAGTTAATGCTGTGGACATTTTGGTTTCTTTATGCGTGCATAAATAATCATTTCTGACAGGAGAAACAGGACCTGTGTATGGAGAACGAAACAACAACTCAGGAACGTGGACCAGGTGTTTGTTATGTAATAATGCAGCTGCTCGCACCAAATGAGCCTCATTTACAAGTAGCTGCTGGAATCGACACGCTTTTCGGTCCATTCTGCAGTTGTTGTAAACGCTATGACAATGTTACATTTGCGGTTAGTATTACAATAAGTGCTGGAAAAGAAAACTATGAGACATAAAAGGTATTGCAAGATAATAGTGCAAAGGTTCCAGCATCTCTTCGAATATTTACTATCTCGTGCAAACAGCGATGGATATAATCTGAGTGAGATAAAAAATTTAGGGTTAACTGACATGAGAAAATCGAGTAGTTGCCTTAGAATTTCTATATCGAATATATGGATAAGAAACATAACGTAATTTCATATCACAGAGTCAGTAATATCAGTTTATTTTTAAATAAATAAACGAATAAAACGGTATATTTAGGAAACGATATCTTGACTGTTTTTCCTTAAGCAAGGCAAGTTGGTAAGAAAGGAAAATGAATCATCGTTCCACCTTTCTACATATTCCTCACTCATACGTGATACTACAGATTGTATTGTGATAGCCTACTCTTGGTAGGATTTTCCAAATTTATTTTTTCTCCCACTCCCAGAAAACGTAAATCTGTGCTACTGTATTTTTTAAATATGTGTTTAATGTATGGATTTTCTATTATTTAGATATTTATTTTTATACATAATATGCTAACCTTGCTCTGGAGACTAAATATGGAACTTATCATGCAACTACAATAAACACAAGGGTATCTCAAGACTGATGTTGGCATTCAGCATCATCTAAGGACAGGCACGAACTTCCATGCTCAAGGTAAGATTCTTATCCGCAATCATTTCTTTGGAGGTCGGGTACGTAAACCACTCGAGAACGAGGACGGCAAAGCCATCAGTTGTTTAGAATAGATGCATTTCGAAAAGAAACAGAGAGAGAGAGAGAGAGACAGAGAGAGAGAGAGTCTAGAGTATTTGGTAAATGAGGAAGCAGTAATTATATAGTTTTAGAAAGGATCTACAACTGTATATCTAAAGATATTGGTGCTATCAAAGGCAAGACGAGATGTGGAGGATTGTTGGTTTGCAAAAGAACAAGACAGACGGAGTTTTCGTTGTTTGTTGCAGGAAACGATTGGTGATATGTATGATATCATTCAATGGGGAGAGGACAAACATTTTTTTTGTGTGGTTGGATTATTTAATTAAAACTTGTGTATTTTTAGTTTATTAAAACACACTGAACACCAGTTCAGTGTGTTTTAACTAGTTCAGTGTGCAAACACACTGAACTAGCTTGCACCAAAACTACTTTGCACCAGTTAACTATAAATTTAGAAATATTTCCTCAGCCTAGCATGACCGACCTTCTTGTCGTCTTCAAATAGTTTGACAACGGGATGATTTTCCTAACATCCGTAAATTATCTCAGGTAATTCTCAGCTTGTGTAATATAAATATCCTTTAACGCATCATTTATAGTTCGCCCACCATTTGTAGATCCCTTCTTCGCATTTTGCCAAGAATAGTCGATTCATGCTGAAGGGGAGAAAAAAATGAACGATGTACGAATTGGTCGCCAACATGCGAAATCACGTGCTTTCTTGTCTGTCGCTGTACTAGTACTAGCTTGATTTTTGTCGCTTTTTTGCATTTTTTTTTATTATTAATTTGTATGATGGATCCAGTACAGTCAACAAGTTCTGTTGTTAAACGTTTCAGTAGCTCTTGCAAAAGAATATTGAATAATGTGCTGACATTCTGCAAAAAAGAATCGTCAGAAGAACGTCTTCTTGTTCCCCTTTCTCAAGTCATAAAACGTGCAAGTGCAATTGCGGGCGTATCGGGATAGACTGTTAAAAGAATTCGTAGAGAATCAAAAGGTGAAGGTAAGCCAAAATTTAAATCTCCTAAAAAAAAAAAAAAAAAAGCCCCAGAGTAAAGAAAACCATCCAAACCGTAGCTTTGAATGATTCTGATGTAGACGTTATAAGAACTATTCACGAATTTTACGTGGTAGAGAAAAGAGGCCCAACTGTTCCGAAATTGATTCCTGTGTTTAAATTAAAGAAAAAATTAATTTTCCTTGGAAAAGAGAAACTTTAAGGAAAATACTTCATGAAATCGGATTTTGTTTTTAAAAGTCCCAGAATAAAAGGAAACTTATCATGCAGCGAAGTGACATTGTTTTATCTAGAACGCAGTATTTGAGAGCAATAAGACGTTTCAGGGAGGAGAAAAGACTGATTGTGTACCTAGATGAAACTTGGATTGATAGTAATTTAACTTATGGAAAATGTTGGCAGTCTAAAGAGAAATGTGGAGTGGTACAAACCGGAAATGCCTCTCGGGGCATAATAATTTTGTGTGCGGGTGTAGAAATAGGTTTTTTTACCGGATTCAAACTTACTATACAAAGCCAATTCAACTATTGGAGATTACCATCGGCAAATGAATTCTACGATCTTCGAAAAGTGGGCAGAAGAAAAACTGATTCCAAACCTTCCTAAAAATGCTGTTGTTATAATTGATAACGCTTCATATCACTCTATTCGATTAAACAGAGTTCCAAATTGGTCTAATAAGAAGCAAGTTCTTATGGATTGGCTCTCTGCAAATAACATTTTTCATTCCCCAGATATGCGAAAAATTGAATTGCTTAATTTGGTCAAAAGAAACTCGCCCACAACTACTATTTAAATTCGACATGATGCTCAAAGAGCATGGATTTCTAGCTTTGAGGCTACCACCATATCATTACGATATTAATGCTATTGAGTATGTTTGGGCAGAAGTGAAGTTTCATTCGCCATCGCAACGTAACTGTGGATATTGAAATGTCGAAACTTTCTAAGCTTTCAGAACAGGCGATTGAAAGTATTAGTTCAAAACTGGGGAAAATATTGCTCTCGTGTCACCTCATTGGAAAATATATATTGGGACAGAGATGGAATTATCGAGGAATTATGCTAACCTCTGGTGATCAGTTTAAGTGAAAGTGATGGCCAATCGGACACCGATTCAGATGATTCTGAAGATTAAAAGGATTTCATAATGGTATTTTTTTCCAACATTTTTTGCATGGGTTTGTTAAAAGAGTCACAACAAGTCATAAATAATTAATCGGTTTAGGACATTAAAGTGTCTCAGTTCTCTCAACTGTAAGTTTAGAATATCTACGTTCATTTGAAATAATTTCTGTTTTTCTGTATAATTATTTTTATTTTATAGAAAACTTTCTTAAAAATAAACTTAGTTACATTTTTGTTTTATGCTATACCTTTTTTAATTTTGTTAATACTCTACGTACATTTTTCCAACTGTTATACAAGCAAAATAGTTACACTTTAAAAACAGCAATGTTCGTAAAAGAAAAGTTAAATTTTCCGACCTGTAATAATAAACAAACTCATCCCAGAAGACAGACTGATTACCCTATTATCGGAAAGGATTCTCCTTTTTCTGACATGCGCAGAAGTGTAGAGGGACCTCTAATCGGTGGGCGAACTATAGTAATGAGGACAATGGACTCTGGAACTATATACCATATTCTTAACATTACACCGCACAAATTTTCAGTTAGGTGGATCTCCGAGATGTACGATTGCCAGAGAAGCTACTTACACAGATTTCTGATCATACATGAGTACATTGTCTTTTAGAGTATACTTTCAAGGTGTGTGAGTTTTAACTCATCCTATTATTTTGTGGGGTGACAATTCTACTTTCCTAGGGAATTATTATAGAGGAAGGTAGTTTCCCGTTGCTTTACTTGTGCAATAGCGTCCTATGTCTACAGCTATGTGTGTTCATGCGAAGGGTTTGCCTGTTTATACAGACGAAAAACAAGCAAACCCGGAGGGGGGGGGGGGAATCCATCTCTGTATTCCATCGGCTAACTCACCTCTGATGGAAAAAGCCCTGACAAAGGCCATTCACATCATCGACGGGAATCGAACCCAGATCATTTCAACCGAATATCGTCGTCAAAACCAACTGATCTACTGATGCTCCTTGAAGACAAACTCTGAATTTTATTCAAATAAAACCTTAGCAGTTTGTTTCCCATTCAGAGATGTCAACGAAAAATGAGGTCACGCGAACATGCCCAATGCTGTTATTGCAACTTATAAGCTCTCACAACGCACACGAAATACGATGACTATTTGTTTTATATTTATTTTGTTTATTTTTTCAACCTAGGTAGTTCAGTTACCGGATAACACATTTCCCATATCATATTTCTTTGTATGGTTCGATTCGATACTATTTAATTATTTGTGGAATAGTGGAAACTAATTCAAACTAGAATTTCTCTTTCATGCTCGTGCGATATCCTGATTTTTTTTTCAGTTCTTTAAAATGTGAAATTTATAAAATTGTCTTACCATTTTATACACGAATTATGACTGCTTTCTCTTGTAGAGCATCAGTAGTGGAACCTTCCTGGTAGTCAGTTTATAAATAAATTTTGTGTATTTACAACTTATGCATATATGAGTTGCATATAAGATCCGAATTCCATATCTTAAATCATTAATTTTTACAAATTTCTTCAGAAACATTCTGATTCCAAGTATATAACATTTCTGATTTTCTCTCTACGCAGTGTGAATAGTGCCGCTGGAAAAAAAAGTTCTGGCCAAAATTACTTGGCTGGGAAGACAATGTGCGTGGTGCTGAAAACTGCACCTGTAAATGATGCAAACAGTCCACTGAAAGAAAGAAATTTGGTGCACGTACAGTGAAGTCGAAGAACATCACACTGCCTCCATAAAACTATATACATGAAAGAAAAAAATTTGATAAGTTGATAAAAATCCACAAGTTTGCGAGAGACGGAATGTTTCAGAATGTCCTTTGTAATCTTCATACTTTCGGATGAATACTAGACCAGCCACCACACACACACACACACACACACACATGCACAACTACAGTAACTTTGTGAGATCTCCGATTAAGATGGTGGTTATTATTCTTTCTGAGCAATAAGCACACACTCCATTTGTCGCGATTTTCTCTATCTGTATGTGAATAATCCAATATTTCCATACATCTTCTTGTCACTCTTACATAATAATGACCAACAAACCGTTACCAATTTACCAAAGTGGGTGCGTATGAACTTTAACAAAGTTTGACAGCAAAAATTGCACTTCATACATTGAGGGAGTTGTTTTCACGCACCGATAGTTTACACGAGCTAATTTTAGCAGTCGATTACTTCAGGAGCAGCGGCGAGGAGAAGCAAAATAAAGCCATCAGTGCCTATAAGCTTTCTAGAATTTTGATAAATAAACAAACAAAAAAAAAACATTATCACAGTGAGCAGTCAAAAGAGTGCAAGCAAGCAAGCGAGAGAGAGAGAGAGAGAGAGAGAGTGAGAGAGAGAGATGAGCCAACCAACGTATTAGCTTACTGACGGCGCAGGCGTCAAGAACGTAACATTTTGCCTGCAACCACATAGGTACAGTCTTGTTCTGGCCGCAATTGGGTGATGAACTCCGCGCTGGACGTGCCAACATCAACGTAGACGGATACTTCGTCAGGACGTAGTGAACCTCACAAGGCGAGAATCTGTTAGTGCTGGGAAAGGGAAGTGTCTGTTTGAAAGCGAAAGATCGTTCTTCGTCATTTGTAAAGTAAGTAGTTTATGTCTATTTTAAACAACATTCGTCTTTCCTTATCCAAGATGGTCTTGATTCTCTGTAGAATAACCGCAGCGTATCTTAAACTGAGACATTATAAGCGATAAACGTGTGATTATTATTATTATTTACAAATACATTTGTGATTGTATGCACTTCATCCGGGTGTTTATTATTAGCTATTGTTAAAGAAGTCACGTGGAGTGTAATGCAAATTTTATTTTTTGTTATAGCATGCACTTGAAGCTTGTGAGTTTAGCGTTGAATACAACTGTGAGAACAATCCATTCCAGTTGAAAATTTCTGATGCGATTTCTGTTGTTTGTTTTTCATAGGTAAATTCATAACAAAAATCTTCTGTAGTACAATGTAGAAAGTGTCCTGTTGATTGTAATAATTCAGTTCCAACTTACCATAATTTTAGCGACTCCGGCGTATCCCTCTCTCAAGCAAAAGCAATTCTGGGGAAGAGATAGAGATAGAGAGAGAGAGAGAGAGAGAGAGAGAGAGAGAATACAGGTCACGGAAAACCGTTGCAATCTAAAATAAATGATTCCGATATTTAGCGACGAGTTCTGGCCCATAGCCGGAAATATTTGAATATAAACTTTTAATGCAAATAGTTTGTTCCACACAGTTGGAATACGAATCGTGGCGTCAATCAGATGAGGCCCTGACGGAAGTCAATCAATACAGGCCATGAGACATGTTGTTTCAATCTTCCTTTAGGTATGTTTTTAGTTATTGAAAAAATAATTAGAGTATACTTGACTTATCGGCGAAAATACGGAGATAAAGAGATTAAAATAAAAAAACAAACAGACAAATAAACAAAGGTAATCAAAAGAAAATAAAAAATGCAGGTATCCCAAAAAGTCTTTCGCGTATCTTTCGGGATAGGTAGACCATACTTTGCAAAACTACATAATAACGTATTCAGATCATACGACAATTCTTTCAGCAAAGGAACAGAATTCTCATGTGATTGTACGGTTTTGAAAATAGAAATGAAATTCAATATAATAGGTAAATTAAGCATGATGTACATTAATAATTTCAGGTCCGACCGACATTCTTCAAATACCCTGAAGGAAGTGTTTCATAAATTCATGGTTTAAAATTTTTAGTCTTTTTTTTTCTCTCATAAATTTTAATGGTAAATACCCGTATTTTATTAATGACGTCATGTCTAGACGATATATCAGTCGATGCCTATTTTTTTTCCCCTTGAAATTCTTAAATTTCTGTAGCAGAAATTCAGTATTTGTGTAAGAACAGAAATAAAATTAACACAGTCTAGTCTAGTGCAATACACGTTTATAATAAGCAAAAACATTAAATCTTGTTGGAATTTGTATCCTTCCCATCGATAAACTCGCCCTCTAGCGACTGGTTGACTAAATTGTACGATTAACTTATTATACTGTGAAAAATTTATAAAAGAAATGCTATTCTTCGAACTTCGATGATAACACTCCCTGGTGATTTAGGTGCAGTCCATTCTGTATGTAAAAGGCTGTTTTATTTTTTTTAATATTTCATATGCCGGGCGCGCCATTTAAACGTGTTCAGTTTTAACTGACGTTATATGGTCTTTTTTTAAATAATTAGGATAAGAATGTAGTCGTCCGATTCTCCTTTTCCCTATAATCTCACTATTTCTTCTCCACACTGAACTTCCGCCGTAGGTTCAATGGTAGTCAAAGTACAGGTCACGCTTTAGCTCAGTAATCGAAACTTACATGCAATTCCCCACCGATTTTGTGCACGCGTAATTCTGTATGCGCGAGTCCACTGAGATTAGCTTAACATGGATAGCGAAGAACGAAGACAGATACATAAAAAAAGTAATACTTCGGATTCCCGAGAGATTTTAAGAGCTGCTTGTTATCTGTAATTATGCTAACGAAGTTTATCACTCACACGTGAACGGAATTTTAGATTATAAACCCACTGAACATAATTTTTCTCTTCTACAGCCTTGAAGTATCTCTGAAATAGTTATTCTTGGTTTTATAGATTGGGTGAATAATCCAAGTAAAATGATATCTGAAACAGATTTTTCTGGAACACATTTCTCCAGTTTTATACTACGGGTTATAACAAATAAAGGACTACATATAAACAATACAATAATATATCTATAATCACTGTGGCCTTAATGCAGAAATAGAGTTTAAATTCTAGTTTCATTCAACTAAGACTAATTAGGTAATTATTAGGTAAGCTGCGAACAGATCTACTGAATACAGCATACAACGATTATTCTAATTTACAAAGTTTTCTGCAGATCCTTCTCTTTCATTCAGTGCTCAATTAAATTTAATGAAGTTGAAATATAATGCGATTTACACGCTAACCTCTTGTTCTAGCATCCCCCTTCAAGATAATTAGGAAGGGTTCTAGCCTTATATTATTCCCCTAGACTTCCCCACGAGGCCTCTGACAAGAGGAGACAATTGGTCTTGTTCTTTCATTGTTCTTGAATTATCATCTTTCTCTCACATAAATGTAAGCTCATATATTATTAAAATCCATAAGTAATTCGTAATGTCTGAGACAAGAAGAGCACTCTGTCTGCTTTTCATTGGAAGTAAGAGTGGTGTGTCACTTTACCTAATGGGAAAAAAGAAAAATTAAGGGAAAGAGAATCGTTAACGATAATTTGCTCCTCTCTTTTTCTTCTTCAGATTGCCTTCTCTCACTTGGTAGGTGAGTATAAACTGAGGAGATTAGAAACACCAGTGAGGCAAGAATACCTTCTCGTCTTTCCATTACATTCAGGGCTTAGCGTTATCAAGAAGTTAATTTTAGATGATCTTGATCGAGGATTTATGCGCTACTTGTATATGAAATCATGGTAAATATAGATTCTAGGTGATAGAATGAAATAAGAATAAAAAGAAACTGCAAACATAAGATATGGGAGATACCGTAAAATATGGATTCGTGTTCTCTATATCTCTGGCTCTCTTTTCACACACACACACACACACACACACACACACACACACACACACACACACACACACACACACACACACACACACACACACACACACACACACACACACAGAGTGAGAGAAAGAGAGAGAGAGAGAGAGAGAGAGCTGGGTTAGACTAGGTTGATATGATTTACAGTTGAAGCAGATAATCCAGCAGCCAAAGTAGGCTAAATGGTGGTCAAAACTACTTATCACTGGGATTGTTTAGATCAGTGGTTTTTAACTTTTTTTTTGCCTGGCATCCCCTTTCAACTATTTGTACGGCCTGCCGCAGCCTGCTCAATTTTACACTAAGTTAATGACCCAATAAGATAATTATAATATATTATTAGGTAAACCAAAATTACCATCAACATATTTGAACTGATAGATAATTAAAAATTAATGACTTTGATACAAATTAATTTTACTCAAAAAAGTTGCAAACATACTGTATTTAACAAGCCAATCATTAATGGCTACCCCGCGCCTGATGAGATCCTGCTAATTTTTCAATATCAGGTTCAATGTTAGAAAAATGAAGTTTATATCTTTTTGAGTAAAATTCATTTTTATCCTAGTCATTAATATTTAATTAACTATCAGTTCAAATATGTTGATGGTTATTTACGTTTCACTAATAATATATTATAATTATTTTATTGAATAATTAACCTAGTATAAAATTGACCAAGGGGCGACAGTCCATACAAATACTGAAACGGAGCTCCAGAAAAGTGGAAAAAAAGGTTAAAAACACTCAATTAAAGTGATTCTGTTCAGAAACGATTGTTAATCAGAATACTGCATATAATGCGAATAAGAAAGGAATTTATAAAATAAAAAAGTGTAATGTGATTTAATAATCCTTAAGAATGCAAATTGCAAGTATACCAATAATAATTGCACATTGATATTTAACATTAACATTTCTGGCTAGATGGGTGAAGCAAAATTGCTTTTCATGTTCCCCTTTGTCTTGTAATGGAAGAACTTTGAATGGAGTGTTTGTGAGCTTTATACTCGCCCATTGAGGGCAGTGAAGTTAGTTGTGTTCAGCTGAACTTAAAATAGATTTTTGTCTTTTATATTTGTAGATTTCTTCTTCATTATATTCCGAGGCTTCCTTGATTAACGGGTTTGGATTGTTACTTGTCTTGGTAAAGAACCTCTCTGCTAGATTTATGAGAAAGGAAGAGAAATAAGGGATATTAACTTCTCTATGGATCTGGGTGTTTCTTATGAACCAGGATGCATCCAGATTCATCCTCAGGCACTTATTGTGTAATCTCTGAAGTTTTAGAATGTTTGAATTTGCGGTGTGGCTCCAAGCTGGGGATGCGTAAGTGATAACCGGTCGAATTACCATCTTTTAAATTGTTAATTTTGTTTGCGTGTCCAGTTTACTTTGTCTGTTGATCATAGGGTAGAGCTGTGTTAAGATGTTGGATGTCTTTGAGGTAATGTAACTAATATGTTTGCTGAATAGGAGTTTACTATCAAGAATCACTCCAAGATATTTAACTTCAGTCTGCCATGGAATCTTTACTCCCAATAAATAAATATCCTCCATGGTATGGATTTTCTTTCTAGTAAACAATATAGTTGAGCTTTTCTGGGGGTTAACTTGGATCCCCCAGTCTGCCATCCACTTTTCTAAAATGTGTATGCTGGTTTGGAGTCTTTTAGTTGCCAGTTTTGGCTCAATGACCTTGCCATCAGTGCAGTATCATCTGAATGTAATGCAGTGAATGTTGTTCTTGGGTTCAGAGGGATGTCTGCTACATAGATTGAAAACAGCAGAGGTGCCAGAAGAGATCCTTGAGGTACGCCTGCCGAGATCCTGCGTCTGGTCGAAACCGTTTCGCCTACCCTGACCTGCATATATCTGTCTTTCAGGTAAGAAACTATTATCTTTATTAACCTGACTGGAAAATTAAATTTTATCAGTTTGTAGAGAAGACCTTGATGCCCTACTTTATTAAACGCCTTCTCTGCGGCGATGAAGATGGCAGCTGTATTGAGTTTCCAGTTGAAACCTTTAGTAATGATTTCTACCAGCCGGTGCACTTGTTGAGCTGTACTATGGGCCCTACGGAATCCGAACTCTTCATTAGGCAAAATTCCTAACTTATCTGTTTCTGTTTGGAATCTTGAGAGGATCACTTTCTCTGTCACCTTTTCGAGGCTGGATAATAGGCTTATGGGTCTGTAGCTTTCGGGAAGGTGAGCATTTTTCCTGGCTTCTTCAGTGGTATGATTGTGGCTGTATTCCATGTAGTAGGGAAATGCTGGAATCTAAAGAAGGCATTTGTAATGTTGACAAGATGGACTATGGCCTTTCTTGGAAGTAGTTTTACTATTCTGTTAGTTATGCCATCTGGTCCTGGAGCTTTTTTATTGTTTAGATGGGAGATAATATTTATCATTTCTGTTGGATTTGTAGGAGTGATATGTTCGGAGTTAACTGTGTTCTGTCTTAAGGGTGTCCTAACATGACGATGAATCTTGTACATAAGGTTGATATTTAAATTTGTATACGATGGGTTGCACTGAGATTCTAGGTTATCTACTAATGCTTCGGCTTTCTCTTCATCTTTGTGAACTGTCCCTTTCTTGGTTTGTATAGGGGGTATGAGTTGCTTTTTGGTGCGGATTGCTCTTAAGAATTTCCATACAGAATGATCTTCAGTATTGATGTTAGCCAATTTGGTTTCCCATTGATGGTTTCTGTGCTTTTGAAGAGCTTCTCGGACCTGCCTGTTCAGTTTGTTCAATACTTTTTTATTGTGGTATACCACAATACAAGAGCCCTTGTGGGGCTCTTGTATTGTGGTATCTCTTCCTGCCTCTATTTTTTGCTCTGATTAGATCCATGATTTCTTCAGGGAGATACGGTTGGTTGGGTTGAAGACAGTGGATTGTCTGATTGATTCAATTGCTTTCTGAATTTGTATGGTTAAGTTATTTATTGCTGTGTCGATCTCTTCCTTTTTACTGATATTGGGCACCGGCCCAATATGATCGGGAAGAACCTTGGTTAACTTGTCCCATGGTAGGAATATGTGCAGAGGAGAGAACTGATCTGATGGACCTAGATTAAGCACTATGGGACTGTGGTCAGAAGATAATTCGTTGACTAATTCCAATTTGAATTGGTATCTTAAATTTTTAAAGAAGACAATGTCCAGCATATCCGAGCCACCCGAAGGGCTGAAATGGGTGGACTCGGTAGGGCCGGCCACTACAACAGGGTTGAGCATTGCATAGTTGAAAAGTGTGTGGCCTTTGGTGTTAGTTGATGAGCTGTACCAAGATGTGTGTTTTGGTATAGCTCATCAACTAACACCAAAGGATACATATCTGGACTCCATACTTGGTCAAAAGACTCCATATCTATTGTCAGCAGAGGAATGCTTGGAGGGTTATAAGTAGCATAGATCTTGAGACTCCCAGAATTGAAGACATGCACCTCCACACCGGTCACCTCCAGGTTTACTGTTTTGGGCTTGTCTATTGTATTATGATTCAAATAACTCTTTATATATATGGCTGTGCCTCCACCTCTTGTGCCAATTCTGTCGTTTCTATACATAGTATATCCACGGAGTTTTGGGTTATTAGCTGGTCTTAGGTGTGTTTCACCAATCAAGATGATATCAGCACTGAGACGAGTTGAAAATTTTTGAAGTTCCAAAATCGTGTTCATCAATACATTTGCATTCCATGCTATTATCTTAAGAGCTTTTGGTTTGAATTTATTATTCATGACAGATGGATGTTATAATGTTTTGAGTGCCTTGCAGGAATCTCTTTCAGGAAGATGTTGATTGAGGGGCATGTCTTGCTGAATTATTGCAGCATAGTGGCAAGTGAGGCTGTTAAAACGGATGTTATGTTGGAGCTTTCTAGCTCGAGAGATGTAGGAGGCTTAGTTCTTGCAGCCTCAGCATATGTTTTGGTCATGGTTGTTCCTCCTTGTGAGGTGGAAGGCAAGGTGTTTCGGACTGGAAGACGATTTGTTTGGTTGCTTAAAACATTGTTACGTGGCGGAGCAAGATTGACTTTTGTTGGTCCTCGATTTTTTGGATTGGAAAGGCATTCCTTGTAGTTGGCGAGGTGAGATCCTCTGCAGTTTGCACAGCATGCTGGAGTTGTGCGAGGTCTGGTGCAAGAGATGGTCTGGTATCCCTCGCCGTACTTCAAGCAAATGAAGGCTGCCTTACATAATTTTTGGGCATGTCCAAACCTTTGGCATCTATGACACCGACCTGCAGATGTTCTTTTCCTGAGAGGCTCAGTTGAAATTTTGAAACCGCATACTACAGTCAGTTCATAGATCTGCTTTTGTGTATTGTTTATTTCCACCAGCACCAAAGGCATTGGTCTTTTATCTGATCTCAGCATTCTGCTCACTTTAACTGGGGACAGACCCTGTCTGGAGAGATCAGTGGACACATCTTCAGGAGTGATACCTTCAGCTATTAGAACAACCTTCAGGTTCTTTTCGCTGGTTAAAGTGAAGGTGTGATATGGGACGTTAACATTGTCCATAAATCTGGTCATCTCTCTGTAAACCGAGACAGTAGTGGGTTGTATTTTAACTCCCTCATCTGAGTTTTTAGCCCATGAGAATGAGATGTTTTGTTCTCTTAGGGCTGATGAGACAGAGATCCATTTACTTATCCCTTCATATTACTGGTGGCATCTTTTCTTTATGACTATTCCTTGTTGTTTTGGGTTCTTCTTCTTTATGACTATTCCCTGTTGTTTTGGGTTCTTCCACTTTGGTGGAGATTTTCCTCCTCTTTTTCACCAATTGGAACTCTGTATCTGTTTTCAAGGTATGATAACTGCTGTCTTGTGATGTAGCATCTTCCATACTTGGGGAGTGCGCTAACTCTGATTGCCTCGGAGTTATGGGCTCTTCACTCATGTCAACCATATTATCCTCTGTGACTGCTGTGGGGAGTGGATGTGTCAAAGAGCTTGACTTTTCCTGGCCAATTATCACTCAGCAGCCTTCCTAGTCTGAGGAAATCAAAGTATACTTCCTCGAATTTAGCCTCATTCAGAAGTTTTGCCATGACAATAATTTGGAAATGTGTTAAGACACTGATGGAGAAAGAGTAGAGATTGGTCAGGTGTTCCGAGCAGGTAAAGATAATCCTGTGGACTTTTGAGGGTCCACTAGCAAATCCCGTAGACACACTGAGGGGTCTACCAGCAATAAGATGTGACGATATCAAATACAACAATGGCGATACTAGCGGCAGTAGACCTAGCGTATCGCCGTTGTAAATTTAAATTCAACTGACTTACCTGGATAAACCAGTATGGAAAATAAAGTGCCTGTTTATGGCAGCAAGCAATTAACTGATATTACTAATGAATAAGCATAAATCTCTAAAAACATATCAATCAAATTCACAATTCACCATCAATAATACATGACACGAAACACTAACACGCGAGCCGCCATCTTCCAATTTCATCACATAATAATAATAGCAATCTATCTACAACCATTTTTAAATATAAAACAGATCAATTTTAGTTTTTGGTGTGTTTAAATTCCATTCGGTTTAAATAATTATTTTAAGCAAAATACTAATTTTCTTTCTAAACTTGAGAGAGATTTTGTAGTCAAAATATATTTAATGAAGGTTGACAACAATATTTAACTTATTATTAATATATAAACTTAAAATTCTTTAATAGGCATTTTGAAATGGAAACATTTCAATCTTTAAAAAATTCATTTTCTAATTAAACACAAAATAATATAAACTTTAAAACATTTTAAAATATTATTATTTAAATATAAAATTTTTATAATTCAAAATAATAAAAAGGAATAATAGAGAACAGAATTTATTTCATCATATAAATTTATAACATTTAAAATTGAGTTTGCGTTTGTAACATTGCCGCCTACTGACTTATTTTAGAATGAAAAACAACTTTTCTGATAAAAATCCTACAAGAAAGGTTTATGTTAAAATAATAAACTATCACGAATCAAGAAACGTATTGATATTTCTGAATAGTATGGTGTGCTTTAGGAAATGCAGGATGAGAAAGTGAAATGCCCAAATTATCTTCATTATGTAAAATTGTGCTTGTTTTTAGATTTTTCGTGTTTGGCATGTATATGCAATTTTCAGATTGCTGCGTTTGATCCTACAACGTCTTACAACGACTGTCGCAGGATAAAATACTCGCCAGACAGAAAACAAGATGTCATGCCGATCGAATACATGGACATCGAATAATGCACAGAATACCGCTCCTCCCTGGATAACATCTTATAAACACTAGGGGAAACAGTAACATCTTCCATTTGATATCCTATTGCCGGCGGAGAGATCCATCATTTAGCACTGAGTGCCGATGTGACACCAGCTGGCTGTCAAGCGACGAAAGTCCCTTTCATAAAACGGTTTCTTACTTCGATCTCTTTATCCGTGCAACCTTTCTCTTCCTTCTGCGCTGTTTATCTAGCTAGCACGTTATTCTTTTTTCCTCCGCGACATGTAACAGATGCTCTCGGCAACCCCTTTGGAAAATGATCTGTTGTAGAAACTTTCACATCCTAGGATTTTTTATTTTTTTATTTTTTTTTCATTTAGAATTTTCTCTCAAGGAACTTGCATCTCGAAATACGTCAACCGTAGATTAACACTAGGTACACATCCTTATAATTTAGTGTTATTGTCGAAATATTTTTACAATGTATCAGTAACACCACAGTCTTTCAACATATACCGCACAACAATAAAAAATGGCAACCACATTAATAACTTTTAAAATTAACAGTCACTCTGAAGTTTACAAAAGAAATGACAACAATGTATTGTCACCATGACACATTAGTTGTGAGTGTACAAACAACTATCTTATTACACACATCGCGCAACATCCAAAAATAAATGCGTCTATTAAAGTTGTCAACGAAAGATGAACACCGGAAGGAGAACGAGAAGAAAAAGAAGATATTTAAAACAAGGCACGATAGTAAGGAAGAGGAATAGTTATTTAAAACGATATCGGTTTTTAACGAAAATATTTTTTAATTTAGATAAAGATATAGATAAAGATTATTTTTTAAAAAAATAATCGCGTTATTAAAAGTGATCAGGAACAATCATGCTACATTTCAAAAAATGAAAAATCGCTGTAAGCTCGTTATTATTTAACCGATAAACTAAATATATCTTTTAAAAAGAAAGCATATCAATTGTGTTTTTAAATTAATTTTGTATATCAGGTTCGGTTGAGTTATTTTTTCTCTTTTGGGACGTGAACTTTTTTTTTATTCAATTTGTTTTCACTGCATCCTTAAAAACATTATTGTACATGATTACTATCCAATGACGGACTCTTTTATCTTTACAATGAGACAAGAATGTATTTAAGTTTTCAGACAACAGCATTAATGAGATCAATTTAAACAGAGAGAGAGAGAGAGAGAGAGTCGGGGTATTGGCGAGTGATGGAAAGGAACTGAAAATCAGAAACACCTCACCAATAACGAGAATAAAGATTAAAAAAAAGATTTAAATATATATATATATATTTTTAGAAGAAATGAAAATTAAAAATGAAGAAAATGAAAACGATTTTTTTTCTTTTTTTTTTTTCAGGGAAAACCCAAAATAAATTTTACGAAAAAGTATAAAAATTCAAATTATGAAATTTACATGTTATTATAACATATAAATTTCATAATGTAGAATAAATTTTCTACATTATGAAATAGTTTCATAATGTAAATTTCATAATGTAGAATAAATTTCGTATTTAGAATAAAATATAATTACAAATACTTTCATCATCTGTTCAAGTACTACGTTCAATCGCCCATCACGTTCTGGCTCCTAGAATCATAAGTATATTATAATAAAGCGCTTAATAGTATCTTCATAGTCTGTTCGTTGCTTGTTACAACTAGAGTTTTCGGAGGAAAGAAAAATTGCAGTTTATCGCCATCTAATTTATCTTCAGCTGATTATCAGATGATTATCTACGTTCTACACAGAATTCGAATGTTTTGAACCATAAAATATAAATAAATGTAAGTAATATGCTTTTATTTTATGTACCTACGATTATAATAACCACCTCCGGACACACACTTAAAGATGCCCATATTACAGAGATTCCTCATCAGAATTAATTGTGCCATCCAGTTTTTTTTGCCTTATTGATTCAAAATACTTACTAAGAGCAGAGCAGATTCTGCACCGATCTCATCGAATACAGTGGAGAAGAAAAAAACACAGAGATAGTAGCATAGGTTTTGTACAGTTTTGATGCCAGAAGGAGGAATTAAAAAAAAAAAACAGGTAAAAGGTGAACGAAATAGTAGATATAAAATAAACAGAGAATTATAAACAAGTTGAGAGATATAAAAAAATAAACGAACACTAAAAAAAAACAAAACGAAAGACAATAAAAATGAAAATACAAAGAAATTACGACATACTCGTAGAAATAGAAAACAGATAAATAAGAAAGCGTTTCTGAGCGAACTCAAGTTTGAAAAAACTTGGTACGCTTTTAAAATAATCGAATGTCTTCCAGGATCATGCATTACTAATGTCAGAAGCTTTCTGATATCATCTCTTATGCAATGTACATCATTCTCTCTTAATATTCCCTTCCAACGCACTTTCGCGTAAATTCCTTCTGTATTACTCCCATTACGTAATAGGCAGGATTTCAGTTCAATCCCATTAGGCTGATGAGAACCCAACTCACAGGCTTATTTCCCTTGAAAAGAGTGTCCAACAGAAATGACTGTATGAGGAAAATGATTGTCCCATTAATCATTCTTAAAGCTCATTCTGTTAAGCTTTATCGTAAAAAAAGACGAAGACTTAACTCCATTTCCACGCTCGCCGTTAAAAATGAGTCTGCTTAATCTAACTATGCATTTGCACTTAATTAAGTTGAGTGTCCACAGTCTGCGGTACATTACTGTGAATGGTCATGTTGCTGAAGAGAACACTAGCCTTGGGGATGAAAGATCACCCTCACAAATTCTTGTCTCATTTTTTTCATTATACACTATATATTGGACGAAATATATTTGAATTTTAATAAACTCCATTTTTATTACATATCCCTTTATTAGAAATAAATCTTTGAATATTATTATTATAAATGGTGCATTAATATTCTTTCGGAATCTAAAATAATTATCTTAAATAATAAAGAAAATTTACCGATATTTTAATCTACCTCACAGGTTCTTAAACTTTATCATCTGTAATCCCTGCATAAAATTCCCACAATACACGTATTACAGTTTATAAACTTTATATACGCAAATAAAAAAAAAATTAGAATAATATGAAAACCAATGGAAGTCTTTAGTTAACATTCATTAATGATATGAATAATTATTTAAATTTTGTTCGTGTAATTGTACTCGACAACGTTTACTTCGCCGTCAATGAATATAAAATGAGAGCTTGTAGTGTATAATGATTTCAATACTTCTATAAAATATTTTAATTCACTCATGTTAATCAATATTTGCGAGATGAAGCCTCCAGAAAAGTGTACAACAAGACCACATGGCGAAGACTGGTGTGGCACATTATCAAGCATCGGAGTGACCATACGGAATCTGTGGGTGTCCAAATGAGCAGATAATGACCTGTAAATCAGAGAATAGTAGCCATCCTACATATTCTTACTTATACCCCTACACACACATAGTGGGAATATGTTTTACAATTTCTCATTAATCAAATGGCACATCCTATTAGTAGCGAAGATGCATTTAAATTAGAATTATAAATGTTTACGTTTACAGACCTCTGTTGAGAATTACGCTAACTACAAATAATGACAAAGTATGGCCACGGCCTGTTGACCATTTTTGCACAAACAGGTGTTCCACACAAAGTGAACTCGATCTAATATAGAAACCTTATTGATGAATATTTAATGTGTCGAGACAAGATGTTTGAAGAAAATCTGTGGAGCATTTTATTTCAATTGAATTCTGAATAGGAAAAATAGAAAAATATTAATTGCTTTTTAAGTAGTAACCAAACAAGGTTTTAGTTTGTATTTATATTTTAACTATTCATTGCGTTTGTTACAACACCATAATAAAAGGCTGGACGTGTCATTTTCTCGCTTTGTCTCTAATTCTGAAACCATATATTTGATGGAGAAGGCAAACCTACTCCACCAAATTTTCTTCATTTAGTACATTACGTTAGAACTGGGTCAGTTATATTTTGTGGTTATTGGTGCATTATTTTCAAGTTTTGCTTTAGTTGTCTATGCATTTCAGTCGGTTTCGTTTTTGCAGCATCAGTAGCGATAAGGCGTTATGAAAATGATTGCATTTGATGAATTCTGAGTATGCATTTTAGTGCTCATTAATAATGGACTTGTGTGCTATTTGATTTAGCGCTGGGAATGACCGTGTTTCTATGTTAATTAATAATACAGTATGCGATGAATACATATCTCCCAGAAATAAATTAATATCATGACTAGTAGGCATTTTGGCTGCAAGTAATTTCTATTTGATAATTCCCTTCATTCAACTCACAAGTTAGACATGGTGCTATAATAGTATCGATCAAATGGCCTATTTTAGGATTTACAAATATTAAATAATAAAAAAATATATAAACGTTTTATATTTACAGTTTCAGCAGTTCCAAATTCTCATTTTTTCTTCATCTCTCTTTTGCTTTGTCTATTTCACCATCCTTCGATTCTTTTTTTTCTTCCATTCTATCTCGCCTGTCTCGCTTTATTCATATGTTTCTATATATTTATTGTAATTATTATCTGTTTCTCTTTCTTTCATCTTATAACTCTAATTTGGGATCTTAGTCTATGTGTATTTTATCCACGTTTTCTCCCTCTTTCCAGATTTCTTTTTATTCTTTTTTTCATCCTATTCTTTAATTTCTTTTCAGCATATATTTCTAATATTTTTTTATAATTTGTTTCGCTTTTTTGATCTCTCTATTTGTTTAGTCGGAATAATAGAGAACGAGAAACATTCTTTCATTTATTAGAATCATTGTACTATATCGTAATTTTCCTATCATTCTTTCTTTCTTTCCACTCATTTTCTTTCCTTTTTGATTTTTTTTCTTCTTCAGCTCTATTAGTCTGTATTTTCGCTTTCTATTTTTTGCTTATCCTTATAATTTTCTTTCTATTCTCTTGCTGTCTACCTTTATTTCAGTTATTTCTTATTTATCCTCTTATTGCAATTTCTTTATCTCTTCCTCCTTGTTTTCTTTCTCGGTCCCCATCTCACTGGCTCTTTATCATTCTCTCTCTTTTTATCCTTTTTCATTTGTGTTTGTTTTTTATGGCCTATCTAAGTAGATTCTTGTTGTGATCCAATGTCTACAGATTTGTTTCTTTTTAATTCTCAAATATGTATTCTCTCTTTCTCTGTCTATCTTTCTTTGTGTTAGGTACAAGTATTTGCTTTTCTTACTATTCTTTCCAAGATTACTTTTTAAATGAGAAGCAACTTATTATAATTCATATGTTCAGATGCGCTATATGCGTGAAAAGATGCTTTTTTCTTCAGCCGTATTGTAATTATGACTAAAAGAAACAAAAAATGAACATCCAGTTCTACCTTAAATCAATCATGTTTTGGATAGAAACCACTGATGGAAACCACTGGATAAAACATCAGTGGTTTCTAATCACACCCAACCTTGAAATCTTCTGAAATATCCATCTCCTCAGAACTAATACTTCTTTCTCTTTCTCTCTGTAAGGATACCCTTGGCCTGGTCTATGAAAGTGTTTAGCTGCTTCATTAACTCGATAAGTGTCGGAAAGAGACGCAGTGCTTTAACACTCCCAATTTGTCTTCTATCGGAAAGGGTTTATAGAAGACGCCTTTACGACGAAGCACTAATGGCCCTACATAATACCCTTCATTGTGGTGATTTGGTTTGGCAGGAAGGTGTTGAATTAAAGATGGATATCACGATAAGCTACTCTGATGAGCAACTTATCGTGGATGAACAAGATGGATGACAGGCTGTCGATCATTGTGTATGAAGTAGCAGTGAAGTGGAGATGCTGACATTGAGCGGTTTAACCTTCAGTTTCTCAGTCAGTGTAGAAGTGGTCTCTATTAATATTCCATGAAACTTCGTCTTAGAGTGTTAAGTTCGGAGGTGTAACTATGACAACCTTAAGCCGCACTCCACTTTTCAAAAAAGAAAATTAAAAAATGTGTTTAGCTTTCTTGCCCGACTTTCCAGCTCTGCTAAAAAGCGATACACATAATAAAGATTAATGAAAATTTGTTACTATATATTGTACAATAAATCACTTAAACTGTCAACATTACGTCAGAGAAGAATGGCAAATAATAATAAATTCCACAATATTAACATATTTCTTTATAACTAAGAAATTACTTGGAGGAGAAAGAAAGATTGAGCATTAGTGTGATATTTGCAATAGAAATGTATCTGTTGTGATTTGTAAGAAAATATCACTAACTAATTTTTGAAATACACGTATATTTAATGCGGTGAGTGGAATAAAGGCAAAATAATCCAGGAGGAAACTATTCTTCAGACACAAACCGTGGCGCTCATTTTCATGCTCACAGCCAGTCTGTTGGAGTACTGAGACCTATCCACGCCGCTAACTATACTTCTTAAATATTAATTATCCAGGATAAAGGACTTACAATTTTAAATAGCTATCACTTGCTCTAATTCTATTAAATAAGTGTAATGGATAGCTGATATAATAACAAATAATAACAATGATAATTTGGGAAATAGATTTTAAGTTTCCAAATGGGATATATTCTAACAGTCGAAACTTTATAGATATTTGTTTATTAATGACTAAAGTCAACAAGATATTCCTAGTCCTACTCAGATGAACAAAAAAGCAAGTGTGATTCAGTTTTTGAAAATCAGGAATAATAATAATCTCGTTTTAGTAAACAGAAGCTAAGTAATGAGACAAAACCGTCAGAAAAAAGTCAGATACTTAGGAGTTAAAACTAACTTAATTAATCAAATACATCCACAATGTTTGTGAAGGAGTCTAAAATTTCTGTGGAGATTTTACGTGGTAATTTAAAACTAAGCGCATAAGGATGCTCTGTTTAGCAGCGAACATTCTCATGAGGATGCTCACTGCTTCAGTAAGATTTACATTATCTATGCTTTGCTCTCTATGCGTGTTTAATAAGATCCTTCAGATATGCTTACTCGGTTCTTGTAGGATCTAGGGTGCACATATTACAAACTTAAATAAAAAAGATTTTTTTTTCTATCTGTCAGACAGTATTTCTGTCTTTTCTCTCTCTATATATATATATATTTTTTCTATCTGGTTTTTTCCTTTTATTCTTAATGTTTTCTGAGGCCAGTTAAGAAAAAAGAAACGCCTTGCCAGGTTCATCTTACGGAGCGTGCTTCCATTCCCTAATCAACGAACCGTGGGTTCGGATCATAGTCAGACATCGATATCTGCGAATATTTTCACAGTGGGCGATTAGATTCTACGATCTGAAGATATTCGCAGACATCAATGCCTAACTATGATTCGAACCCACACTACGTTGTTAGCGAATAGAGGCAATTTATGTAGAATATGTTTCAGATGTTTAGGAAAACTTCCTTTACAATCCAGAAGCCACTTATGACTTTTAATAAGGAGGGTGTAGTCTGACTGCTTGTAAAGTACTACATTAGGTCTGTAAACGAAGCTTTACGAATCATAATCCGACCCTTTCTTTACATAAAGTACCAGCATATCCTCATTGTACCTCCCTAGATCCAACGTGTTACATTATTCTGCATGAAATTTGTGAAAACCTTTTCTATATATTTTTCGTTTTTTTTTCATGTCACTTTTTATCTCATTCAGTATTCGATTTTATCTTTATATTCATATTTGTTTTTTTCATAGTCTCTCCTTTTAACTTTCCACCTTTTCTGCGCACTTTAACTTTCTTGTATTACTTTCTCATTTTTCTTTCACTTATTCTTTCATTCTCTTCATTTCTCTGTATCCACTAGTTTAGTGCATATTTTTATATCTACCTCATTTTCTTTTTTTTTCTTTTATTCCGACATCTCTTCTCTCTCTCTCTCATTCCCTTTGACCTTGCTACTTATCCTTTTCTTTTTTTTTCCTATCTTTTCTATCTTTCTTTTATTTTCTTTCCTTTTTTTTTCATTCTATTTTCCTACTATTTCACCTACTCACTTTCTAATTGTGATCGTTTCTGTTAATTTTTAATTTCACCGTCTATATTTTTCTATCTTTTCTTTGAATATTCACCTTTCTCAATATTTCCTTCTCTCGCTCCTTTTCTCCTTCTCCGTTTCTCTTCAAACATTTATTCGTCGTTCAAATTTTTGTTCACGTCATCGTAGTACATTTACAATTCCTATATTCCGTTAGCTCCCCCTCCCTAATTTTCCACTTCCTTTATCTATCCATCGATCACGCACGTAAAGCACGACTCTAGATCCATCAGTAGTTCCACCGTAAGCTAAAATCAAAGGAAACACAAAGCTCTTCAGATCCGCAAAAATGACTCTCTTGAGTGCACATTGCCCTCATGATTTATTGTGTAGTATCGTCAGAGCTTAATAAATAACCCTCTCTGGAGGCATTTTCTTATTGCTGGTTACAAATTTCAGCCTCAAACTACTTTGAAATTTCCCATAAGAGTGTGAAATCTGTTTCAAAAATAAATGCAACTTGCCATATTATACGATCAAATACGTGGTTTCTTCGCGTTCTCCAGATTGTTTGTGATATGATTGGTCTGCTGAGGCGTGTGGTAGATTAAAATGTTGATTTCGCTGTGCGTGTTCCTCCATCAAATTATGTAAGCTGTTGCAAAGCGTGATAAGTTTTCTTAAGAACTTAGATCAGCTTTACAAACTTCGTTTAGAATTCTTAACACATTTCAGGGTGTGAAAACAATTGTAATGCGGGAAATTAAATTTAATAAACTCATTTTAGTTTTCCCTCCACGTATGCCGAAAGATAATATTTCTTGTAAAGCCGACAAGCATGAAAAATACAAATGATGATTCCAATTTAAATCCGTCATTAATCTTCTGTAAAGAGTAAAATCCCATGAAACATGACTGATGAAGCGAATTCGCGTGATTTCACTCTCCCATTATTTAAACAGCGTGAAGCTCAGATTTCACTTGATGGATGTGGCTAACTGGAGTTGTTTCACCGGTTACGTGGTAGAGTACATTTCCGGTTCCTACATGCGCTCCATTGTTGCTTTTGCATCTCTAGGCACATAGTGTATATTTCATTTAAATGTGGAGTGAGCAGAGTACATTTGTGATAGGAAAACATATTCTTTGAGTATAAATGCTCATTATTATTTTCTAATAATTTAAAATAAAATCTAAAAAACGATGTTCTCCTGACATTGGTGTGGATAAACCCATTTTCTGGTCATTTTGATAGTACATCAAAAATATGAAAACACAGATAATAGATATACAATTGATAGTAATCTTTTTTATTTTTTTTGGGGCAGCTGAAGAGTTTTTGAAATGCGAAAAAAATGTCTATCGGTCCATGTCATCAGTTACTCATTGTAATTAAATTTTTGTAATCAGTAAAATGTGATCGATGTAATACACTCTTTATAATTAGTTTGAATTATCAGCCGAATCACCGAAGGTTATGATCTAGTGAACTATGCTTGCACTTTTCGGGATGAGAAACCCAAATTTCCGGCAGCAAAACCTCCTACCTCTTTATGAGAACGGCTAACTCATATACATTTGAAATACGCGTTCTTCGATTCTTAGATGGAGTTTGAATCCTGGTCGTTGAAAACAAATATTAATGTAAAACAATGGATATAATAGACGTTTATTTATTATAAAGATTCATCCATTGATGCTAGCTGAATGGCCAAAAAATAAACTTGTCATAACTCAACGAAATGACCTGATAACAAAATGATTACTTACGTTTCTGTGAATATATATATTTTTTAATCTAAAGGAGACTGACAAAAGAATGAAACTTCCTAAATAGCCACTGATGGAATTAACATCAGTAACTAATAATTAGTCGAATGATATTTTAGACTTTCCTGGCATATACTTTTAATTGCTTCTGTATCATTTAGATCATTCAATAGTCTCTCTAAATTTAATTAGTGGCGGTTTTTGATGATGATAATGATAAATAGGTATAGTCATGATGACAGCGATGTGTAGAAAAATGGTGTTAGTGGCAATGATGAGAGAGATGGTATAAGGATGATAATGATGAAAAGGAAGGAAAGGAAAGGAAGGCAATGAGGGTGTGATGATAATGATTACTATATAGGAAGAGTAGGCTGAAGAAATTAGTATAACTTTATTTCTCTTTTAACATATGACTGCAGGTAATGCAATAAATAAAATCTATTCACTTAGTTTACAAGATATAATATGCTCAAACATTGGAAGACCAATTTCATTACAATACGCTCTATCCATCCAGCGTTGCTCTGATCAATTTTATCGAACTGTTCATGAGTCTCTCTCTCCTCTCTCTCTCTCTCTCTCTCTCTCTCTCTCTCTCTCTCTCTCTCTCTCTCTCTCTCTCTCTAATGCATTTTTTTGTCTTATCTTCCTATTTGCTTATCTTCCAATAAGCAAATATTCTGCAAACTTGGTGTTATCACTAACCATCTTTAAGGTGAGACAGTCCAAAGACGCATTAATTTTTGAACTGTTCCTTGATTCGGGAGCGCTGTCCATTCAAATAATTGTAGTAATGACTTCAAAAGCGAGAGAAAAACCATCACAGATGCAATTTCATACATGTGAATGTGCTCTGCATTATCAAAGCATAAATCAATTTGAAGAATTTTTGTCTAACCACTGATTGACATGTCAACGTCTAGAAATCTATATCTGGCAAAGAACAAAATAATTTCAACTCTCCTGCAAATGAAATAATGAACTGTGACAGGTACCATCACGACTATAGGACCTGTCAAGGCTTCGCTTTATTCTTATGCATATGTGGAAAATTGTGGAAAAAAAAACATAATGTATATCCTATCTTAGGCCTCTCGTCCGTGTATTATATATATAAAAGTAGTGATAACCAATCGTCGTACGTTCTTAATCATGAGGAAGAACAAATTCTCGCAAAAGGTCTCACTTTTGTCCTCTTTACTAAAACAATTTTCAGAAAATTGTTTCTAACCAAGATAGAAAAAGCTGCTTTATTAATTCCTACCGCAGAGGCGAGTTTACTTCGCATGGAGGCAATATTTGCGATCAACAACGCAAAAACCCAATTTGATAACATCTCCCCCGGTGAAAGACTAGCCATTAAAAATCTTATGAATATCCTTGTTATTCATAAGATTTTTAATGGCTAGTCTTTCACCGGGGGAGTTTTTAAAGACTAGCCATTTTTAATGGCTAGTCTTTCATCATCCCCCAAGCTGAGAAGGGTAATGCGACTGTAGTCCTAAATAAAACAGAAATTACCGTAACAAAATCTTAACGCTGTTAGAGTGAGATATATACTCGGAGATAGAGAGAGATCCAACGAGGGATATACATAACAAAACCAACAACCTTCTAAAAAAACCATGGAACTTCCACGAAACATGCGCCTTTCTCTTCGTTCTTTACATCCGCTCCTCCCCAGAGTATACGGCCTGCCGAAGGAACACAAGGAACATTGTTCACTAAGGCTTATCGTTGATAGTATTGACTCATCTACATATAGGTTATCAATATATATATATATATATATATATATATATATAGTTTTAAAATATTAATGAAAAAATATTAAATAATACCTGACAAAAAAAACGATAAAACTATTATTTAAGATATTTCCATGTTGCTTCTTGACTGGTGTCCTCATTTGCAATTTTCTTTACTTTTATCCGAGCATCATCGGCTGTGTGATTTATCTTCACCATCTTTTCACTGTGGAAATAGAATCCCATTCCTTCAGAGGTAGGCCGATTAGACTAATAGTTATTGTGTTTGATATATTAGAAACAGTTAGGCGACTTCTCCTCTCTGAACATATTATGTTCATCTTTGGAAAAAACCCTTTCCGCTTCTCCTGAACTTACAGCAATTGTTCTGACAATATTTTTAGCTCTTTGAACACTTTCAGGAACTGTACAATTCTGGGAATTTTTTAAAAAGTTTTCCACGATACGAGCAATTGTTCTTCACTTGCTTTCCATGAAACTAGATTCTTCAATATTCCAGTAATCTGGCTCTAAAAAATTGAGAAATTGTAATTTATTCCCATCTTTAAATTGTCTATAACTTGCTTTTAAATGTTCGCAATCCATTAGTCTTTTTTTTTTTTAAAATGCATTACGATGTTTTCTAAACGTCATTCCCGAGAAAGACCGAGAAATCGATAATTTTCTACAAATTTTTTATTTTTGAATGTTTCTGAAGTAATTAATTCAACTTTTTTTTCATATGGACCCTTTTCCTTTCCAAGTATTTGAAATGCTCTTATCATCAGTTTTTCAGCCTTTCCAAAATGGGTGATAAGATAACCTTTGAAATCTATATTTCTATTGGTTCATTGTGTCCTAGCTTCCTATTGGTTTTACCGATCAGGGAACACCAGCACACTCATAATATCTCGTGGGAATTTGGGGCGTAACACAAAGCAGAAACAAATGAGAGCGTGTCACCCCCTGGTTGTTTGGTACTTTTTCTCTTTTTAAGTTATATGTTTGTTTTCTGAAGTAACAAACGCGAGTGAATAGAAATGTAGTATTTCATCAAAGATATAAAGAGTTTCATGAAATTAATAAATAAATATTACAAGCATAGTTCGGTCTAATGTTTTTCACGTATGGACAGAATGAACATTACTACGGGCGCTTGGAATACGCTGTTGCGCTTATATATATATATATATATATATATATATATATATATATATATATATATATATATATATATATATATATATATATATCTTTATTTCTGTCTATTAATCAGTTTTGTTCTCTGAACAAAACTGATTAATAGACAGAAATACCGATGGCAAAAGACAATATGATGCACACGAAATAAAGAGAAAAGGATAAAAATAGAGAAAAGAGAAGAAACCAAAATGTGATGTATAGCAGATAAAGAAAAGTAATAAAAAACAAATAAAGATAGAGAAGGAGAGAGAGAGAGAGAGAGAGAGAGAGAGAGAGAGAGAGAGAGAGAATGGAAAGAGAAATGGAAAGAAATAGGATGGGGGGAGAGAAAAATGGAGAGAAAGACGATAGGGAGAGAAATATTGAGAATAGAATGGCAAATCGAGACATCGAGAGAGAGAGAGAGAGAGAGAATGCGTAGGGAAGAAGAAATTATGAAAGAGTCACAGAGAAATATTGATAATAAAATGTTACAAAAAATGTCATTATGAAATATAAATGTTAAGAGAGGAAGATGAGAAGGAAGAAAAATGAAAAGATAAGTGATGACGAACAATAAGCGAAAGAAAGATTTAAATACAAAAACGAAAATGTAAAACGTGCAGAGCGAAAGAAATGAAAATGCAAAATGCTATACAAAATAAAATGAATAGAAATACGAAATAGATAATAATGTGAACCAAAGAGAAACGAAAACTAAAAAGATTAAAAAAAAAAAACAGAAATGTTTAAAAGAATGTAAGAAACAGTCAGCGATTACAACGTACATATAAAAATTTAGAAAGAAAGAACTTACAAAATGTATACACGAAAACATAAAATAGACCCAAAAGTTTCTTCTGAACAATTCTATACATTCAAATTGGCATAAATAGAAAATAAAATTAGACCTGAACACAATAATAATATATTCAGTTTAACCCTTTATACAAGTATAATTAAACAGAGTTTGCGCCTGAAGTATCTTCAGGACTGAAGCATCTCCTGGTAAAGGTGGGCCAAGCTCTCATTACTCCTTGCCTTAGTATCTCAAATAATGCAAATACATCTCCTTACGGACATGTATAATACTATGCATTAAGGGAAGTGCCACTACCCAGAGCGATTTCGACCTTTATTGAAGTCTCGTTAGTGGGAGCCAGACCCAGATTATACATTTCCGCAAGAAGATGTGCTTTCCATTATGGGATATACTAAGACAAGGAGTGATGAGAGCTTTGTCCACCTTTATCCACGAAATGCCTCATTCCTGAAGATACTTCACGCGCAAACTTTGTTTGCTTACACTTGGATAAAAGATTAAACTAAATTTTTATCGTCTAAACCACGTGGGAAAAAACTTCCAACATCTTTCTCTAAATCCAGAGTAATTTAATAATAAGGTGAGACACTTTTGGCAACTCGTATAGGTGAAGATGACGTCTCCATTTCTTTCACCTTGGTATAACCACTTCCGGCTCTGGCTCCCACTGACGAGATCTCAATAAAGGTCGAAACCGTTCTGGGTAGTGGCCTTCCCTTAATGCATAGCATTATACATGTCGGCAAGGAGATGTGCTTTGAATTATGGGAGATACTAAGACAAGGAGTGATAAGAGCCTGATCCACCTTTACCACGAGTTGCCTCACTCCTGAAGATACTTCAGGCGCACACGTTGTTTGTTTACACTTAAATAAAGGATTAAACTAAATTTATTATAGTCTGACCTAGTGGGAAAAAAAAACTTCCAAGGAAACTGAACACAAATACGGATAATAAGATTATGACATATGAGGGTGGCCTGAAAAGTTTACGGCTTAACAATGAAAAAATGAATTTATAATTTCAAAATTATTTTTAGTTTTCAACATAATCTCCCTTAAGACGAATACATTTAATCCAGCGATTCTCCAGTGTCATTATCCCGTCGCAGTAGTGGTTCTCAGTAAGATCTGCAAAACACCCCTCTACAGCTGAAATCACCTCTTGATTCGAAGAAAAACGCTGACCAGCGAGGAAGAGTTTTAGTTTTGGGAAGAAGTAGAAGTCGAACGCCAAATATGGGGAATAGGGTAGATGTTCCAACAATTCATAGTGCAGATCCCTTAATTTTACCATTGCTAAAACACTTTTGTGGGCAGGTACATTGTCCTGATGAAAGATGTTTTTTTTTCTTCTGCAAGCCGGGTATTTTCTCACAAATTTTTCAAGAACTTCTAGTCTGGTTAAAAGATGGGAATAATATTCCCCTGTTATTGTTTTAAGCTTTTCATGATAATTAATAATCAAATGCCTTTAACATCCCAAAACACCGATGCCATGACCTTCCCTGATGATGGAACCGACTTTGGCTTCTTTGGCGCTGAACAACCGGCTTCTGTCCACTGTTTTTGACTACTATTTTTTTTATTCTGGTGTGTAATGAATCCAAGTCTCATCCATAGTAATAAAACTTGACTCACAAAATCAGTTTTATTCTTGTTAAAACGCTCCAAGCATTGTTCAAAGATTTTCATTTTTCGATAGCCTGTGAGCAAGCGCGGCACCCATCTTGCACAAAACTTTTTCATTTCCTATTCTTCATACAAAATACATGCTACATCTTCCTTTGAAATGCCTATAGTCTCAGCAATTTCAAGCACGTTGACTCGCCGGTCATTCAATACCATATCGTGCACTTCATCATTGATTACTGGAGTTGTTACACGTTTTGAACGTCATTCACTAGATCATCTTCAAGGCTGGTAAGGCCACATTAAAACTCGGCAGCTCATTTTTTAATTGTCGAAAACTCAGGAGAAAGCGTACGTTAACTTTTATGAACCTCGAAGAAATTTCTTTTGGCGTTAAACCTTCTTTTACAAAGAATTTTATAACCGCTCTATACTCAAATTTATCCATTTCAAGGGATACAGTCAACACGTTTGCTGTAGACAGTTGTTAAAACAAACTATTTTATAGAATGATTTGCAATTTCACCTGGATACTTATGACACATGTACCAACTTTCAAAAAAACCTTTCCGATAGTGTTGCGATCTATGGTCGAAGGCGAGAACCTTTCAGACCACCCTCGTATATAAAGGAGAGGCCGGATGAATGAGTGGAAGAAAAGAAAATATAAACGAGAATTAAGAAATACTTTAAATGATGAGAGAGAGAGAGAGAGAGAGAGAGAGAGAGAGAGAGAGAGAGAGAGAGAGAGAGAAAGAGAGAGAAAGAGAGTAAGAGAGAGAGAGAGAGATGAACAAAAACAAAACAGCGCCGTCGAAAGTAAGTTTCCACCATCACATACGAAACGAAGACTCGCATGAGTTTAGGTAGAAGTAGAGAAATTTTTGCCAGTAGTGTTGAGAAGCGGAAAAGAAAGTCTATTTTCACAACTACAGCACACGTGGTAGAAGGTGCTCTAATGTTCCTTATACCAAAGTTCAACTATCCGTAGGATTGTGGGTTCATATTTTTCGCTCTCCATCCGTTTCCCTTCACTGCAAGCTACACGTAGGGCGGCAGGATGAGGTGATTGGAAAACTATCGAGAACTTTCTGTTAAACAATATCAGACTCATGCAGTATTGCAATAGTTTGCAAAGTAGCAGTAAGAAAAATATATCATGTGATTTTTGTTTACTGGGCATTCAGACGCGGAAATTAATTTTAAAACATCTCATATACAGTAGGGTAACTCCCTTCCTGCAGATTACAAAAACATGTTTGTCCGATTCTGCTTATCACACATTGCCCAACCCCTCAAACATATGCGACATACGAAACAGTGTGATTTGACAAGCGTTAAAAATATTCCTATTTCGCTATGATCCTGTCCAATGGAAGTATATTTATCTGCATATTATGCTCTGGGCTACTACTCTATCAATCTTTAATTCATAAACTAGATTCAGAAAAGCAAAAATTAACTTCTAGCTTTATATGTAAAGTTAAATTGGGTATACTAACACTTTGCATTTTTGTGAAAGGAGACAGGATCGATCGATATCTTTTTTTATTATTTTACCTGTTCGCAACCCACACATACAGCACACGCATTTATTGTGTGTGGGGGTGGGTGTGCGCGCGCTTGACTTGCCATTGGTAGTTTTCCTGGTAACATCGTTTACTTAAAAATTAAAATAATTTTACCCAAATACAAATAATCATTTAAAATAGTTAATCGGTTTAATTAATTCAGTCACTTTCAATTCAATTATGTATAGCCGCATTCTGTAGAAAGAGTTTTCGAGGAGATCTATCTCTTGCCGAAAACAGCAATTACTTAGATGCATTTGAGTAAATTGATACAGGATAACGCTCTCTAGAGAGCACTTCTAAGGTGAAGCTGTTTTATTCGATAGTTCATGTACCAGATCAGAGAAGATGATAATGAGGTTTGTATAGTAATCCTCAGTAATCCCAAGCACCCTTTTCCCACCGAACTCAAGACGAACAATAAAAAAAATCTCAGACATTTTTGAAGAGAGATGAAGTTCTTCGGGAAGTATTATGAAGTCCCAAATATGTACATCGAGAAAAAAGAAAAGGAATTCAAAAGATATTTATTTTGTATTCATTTAAATTCCAAAGAGCAGATATTAGGAAAGCAAATGTGTTTGGGAGAATTCTAGGTAGACATTGAAAGCTTTTAAATCGTAACTAAAGTCTAGAATAATAGGATGCACTGTCCGTCATTCTAACAAATAGAAAAGCAGTTAGATAACAAGATCAGCGACTGCTCTCTATCATCCCTTTCTTTAGAATTAATTAACTAGTAAGATTTTACAAACAAAGGATAATTAGATAGCTTTAAAATAGTACTGGAGGGATAAAATTCTTATGGCTGAGTAGCAGATGTTAAAATTAAAGATCTAAATCAAGTACGTCTCTCTCACATTGTGCGCTTCCCTGCTATCGATATATCAATTTCCGTCAAAAAGGGTTACAGGCAAATTCATCGAAAAACAGTTAATCGAAAGACAATTCACCGAATGCAATTCATCGAACAGCAATTCATCGAAAAAGCAATTCGCCGAATAAACAATTTGCCGAACGACAATTTAACGAATGTCAATTCGTCGAAAATGCAATTCATCGAATGACCAATTCCTCGAATGACAATTCATCGAACGACAATTCGTCGAAAATGCAATTCATCGAGAAAACAATTCACCGAAAATTTTTCGATGAATTCTTTCATAATTCATCGAAAAGTCATTTTTCTTGCAAACTATTGTTTAGAAAATGTTCAGTAACAATGCGGAACGTTACTCATGATACAGACAACATATGGAAGCGGTCATTGAAACGAAATAATTATTTTCTTGCATTTTAGAGCATTTAATGTAAGTGTACATCCTGCTTCATTGTGCAGTTAGCGATTTATCTGTAGGGAAGACAGAAGTACCACATGCACTTATCTCCCGAATAACCTCGAAAACATGTAATTGCAGTTAATAAGGGGAGGAATAGGCTAAGAAATTCGTTCTACCAAATTTTGTCACAATAAGTCTAGTCGATTGAAATTAAAAATTTCATTAAATTTCATCCAGCCAGAGCGAAATTGCTAATATCATTTAGGAACTTCTTTACGGAAATGTCATGATAAAAGTGATCCATTACGAACTAAAACTGAACCGTGCATTCAGCTTCTTGTACTGAAAACGTCTGCTAAGTCAGCAAGTTATTGTAATACATAATTTCGACATTTTTCTTTGTCGCCCCGAATATAGCTGAACTGAAAACTGGAATGGTTCGACATTTTTTTGTAAAAGTTTCAAATACGGAATCCAAATAAAATTTTTTCATTAATAAATGCATTAAATAAATAAATTTACTGAACGTAAGTTAGTAAGCCTAATACTGAGATGACTAGGCTTTTCCTGCTGGAAATAGGCAAGTCGGAAAAGAAGAACAATAAGAATCGATATTGTTCTGTAATTATTCCTTAGTAAAGCAGCATTGCTATACCAACAATCATTATATTGAGGAGGATGAGGGAAAATAGTATTAATCATTAATACTACTACTACTACTAATAATAATAATAAATTGATTCTTTGATGTAAATATTTTTCAAAATATAATAATAAAATATACAGGAATTCAGAGTAAAAATATTGGAAAACTTGAAAAAATTCATTCCTGAAGATTTTTCAAGCATGTTTCACTTATTTACTCCTGTTTCTGTTATTCCTCAACGACAGTAGTGCCACATGCACTTATCTCCCGAATAACCTCGAAAGCAAGTAACTGCAGTTAATAAGGGGAGGAATAGGCTAAGAATACTAATGAGTATATGTGTGGGTATATTTCTGGGTTTTGAGGAGGTGATCGGTGCAGTTTGTTTAAAAAAAAAAAATAATAGGTTAAAATATTCTCTAGGAAAGGAAAATAATAAAATAAGGAATGATGAATAAAGAGTCTTAAAAAACAAACCTGTAAAGTGTTATATTTAGATGAGCAGCGGTTGGAAGTCTTATTCGACTTTTGAAGGATGCCAGTGGTCGGCAGATCACAGTTAGAAAACACAGTGCTAAAGGAAATTGGAATTGGGTTGAGCTGTTTTGAATTAAGGAAGAAGCAACTGGCCTTAAATCCCTGCGTGTTTTTCCTATTCGGTTCGCTTGTTTTTCAGCAAGAAAAAAAACAAAGAAAAAATTTCAGAGAGGAAAAACCTTCCATCCTCGTATGAGACAGGCTAACTCACCTTCAGGTTAAACGCCCTGATAAAGGCGCTTGACATCCTTGATAAACGTAGGATGCTGACGTCCTTTTCAGCAGTTTCATTAAATGAGCTGTAGAATTTTTCTCTTCTAGGTTTCTGCAGTTTTGTAGAAAATAAGTTTAGGATGGAGGACTTTTTTTAATACATTCACGCCAGGTTTTTTTGTAGTCTTCCATTTTTCAGAGATGAGATGTTTCTTAAAGTTGATTTTTCTGTTTTGGAATTTTCAAGTTGGTTCGAAAAAATGGCTCAACAATGCGATCGTGCATGATCGCATTGTTTAGCCATTTTTTCCATGAGGAGAAGACTTCGAGAGTGGCATACCTAAATATGCTAGAGAAATATGGTGTTTGAGGTAGATATTGAAATCCCAAGTCGTATATTGTCTGTTGGATTTCATAAGCAGGTGCATTGTCCTGCAAAAGCAACACGCCTCTGCTTAGTTTCTCGAACCGATTTTCCTTCAGTACCTCCTTCAATTCCTTCAGAGCTGCTGTAACAGTTTCACCTTTCTTGAGGTAAGGTAAGGATTACACCATCCATATCCTAAAAGACAATGGCAAGAACTTTCCCTGCTGACTGTTTGGTTCGAAACTTCTTTGGCCATGGAGAACCTTTGTGTCTCCACTCCATTGACTGTTTCTTCGTCACTATGACCCATTATTTGGGTCATTGTGACGAAGCCATGTTTCATCAACGGTTAGAATATGAGCTAAAAAATTTCACGAGGATGAAATCCCTTTATGAAATGTTCTTTTAACATCTCAACTATACCCGCCTCAGTGGATATCATTCACTGCAACCAGTATGCCCCGCCAAAAAATCGCTTTCCGAACGAAGTCGGATAAATAGTAGTTATAAACAGTAGGATAATAAAAAGATATATACCTCTCAAAATAATTCAAAACAAACAAAAAAAAAAAAAAATTGCACACACATCTTCGCCCCCACACGCCTTATAATTCATTTTTCGGTGAACTGCATTTTCGATGAATTGTGATTTTTCGATGAATTGTTGTTTTTCGATCAATTGCGTTTCGATGAATTGTCTTTTCGATTAACTGCTCATCGGTGAATTGCTTTTTCGGGGAATTGTCTTTCGATGAATTGCTTTTTCGATTAATTGTTGTTCGATAAACTGATTTTCGATGAATTGTTTATTCGGTGAATTGCTTTTTCGATGAATTGTTGTTCGATGAATTGCCTTCGATGAATTGTCTTTCGGTAAACTGTTTTTCGATGAACTCTCCGGATACCGTCAAAAAGACCAAGTTTCAATCCCTGTTTGTGACAAAAATTTTCTTGTTGATTTAACCGATAGCTAGCTTGTCTTAGACGGCGAAAGAATTTTTTTCTCTAGTCAGTGGGAATCAGATGTGTCGACTTGACAGTTTTTCTTTATAATACATTGCATTGATCCTATAAATAACTAAACAGATAAATTTTTTACCAGCAAATTTAATACAATAAATGAAATGATTTCTTTATCTCTGTTACGTAATGTCCTCTTTTCCAAGAAATCTTAGGTACGCATATTCTTATAATGTATTTGGGATTTGAAACACCTAAATCAGGCAGCCTTTATATGGTAAAACTTTCAATTATTTCATTAGCATGACTTTTTCCAAGAAAAGATAATTCGTTATTCCAACTTATTCTTGATGTCGGAGTGGTGACGAAGAAAGCTGTTGTTACTCTAAAGTAAGATATTAAAAATCGGCGTAATTATTTTCATGTGAAGATATTTAATTGTTAGTAATGGGCTTCTGAGAGGCCCGAAATATTTGTTAAAAATGCAAAATATTTGCCAAGAGCTGAAGAGTAACGGCGACAATATGCGATGACTTGCAACATGAGATCCAACTCTGACCCCATTTAGTTAAAAATTTATTCACCCTGCTATTAAAACCCAGACAATTCCAATAATAGAGCATCTTCATCATAATCACAAGAGTAAAAAATTCTCTCATTTATAATATTTATTTTCTACGTACGTTCGAAGCTTACCCTGATATTTTGTTTAGATACTTTTTATACTTGATTTAGCATTTATTTATCTCATGGGTTTATTTACTTTCTGAGAATAATGTCCTTTGCGTTATTTTTTTATATGCTTGAGTCTCTAAGAATGTATATTATTTTTTTGTTTCGATAAAATATCCTGCATTTATTAATAATTTTTTCATATAACATTTGTATATTTGAGTGCACAGTTTACATGTGAAAGTTGTTCGACACTTTGATTCTTTTAAAACCTTTACATGATTTTTCTTCGATGAGAACCTCATCTTATCATTACAATGACAAACTTCACATTTTAAACTTCCTCTACACTCTTTCATCCGAAATCAGTCTGAAAATAGCAATCAGCAATATTTAAATGGAACAATTAAGTTCAGTTTCAGATTAGAACTGTGAAATTCATAGCGTTACCGTTACTATAATCCCAATCTCAGTAGTGGAGAATAAGCCAATATAAAGATTATTCCAGATGATGACTTGTAGCTTTGCGCTCTACTTCCTGTGGACAAAGGGATCGCTTTAATTAGACAATTTCCCTTCCCTCATAAGTTGTTATGCGGGGAGGGAAATTGACATTTTTACCAATCTGTCAGCTTCTGTCTTTCCTATATAAAATTTTATGTTTAATTGATTGTCTTTATTTATAGCGGTAATCCTGTCAGTTGATGACGTTTATTTTCATTACTGTAACGAATAATGGAGACTCGGTAGCTCAGTTTAGAATGGGATCAAAGCTAACCAGCTATCAGAGGTGAATTGTGGACTCAAATATACAATCATTATTCAAGAAAACAAATGAAAGAGTTTGAAACAAGACTCGGAACTTGTAAATTCAGTGGAAACCTAAAGAAAAAAGAAAACATTGAGTGATTTTGCCAGAGGGGCATGTGATGAGCTAATCTTCAAGGATAGAAACGAAATCAGAAGTACATGGTGGATTCAGGAATTTAAAGACGCAATCAAGAAAAATATGAAAGCGTACCGAAGGTTCCTAGCAAGTAAGCCAACTTGTACTCTTAGAGAATACAGAGAAAAATGTAAGAAAGCGAAACACTGTATGAAACTACTAAACAAAAGTCATGGGAAGACTTTGGTAAGAATATGGAAACTAAATATCAGATTGGTAGTAAAATATTCTGAAGGGTATTGGAAAAGCTCAGAAAAGGGAGAAAGACTACTATAAAAGGAATTACAGACTATAAAGATGACATTCAAACCGATGATAACGATACCCTAGATCAGTGCTTCCCAAACTTATGGTTGTAAGGATCCCCTTGGAAAATTTTAAATATTTCACTGTCCCCATCGGAAAAAAAATCGTAATACAGACATATATTATTATAATATTTATTGTATTTATACACAGCGAAAATCAAATGTAAATATTATATTTTAGCATCTTACATACACGATTGACATGGCACACTTAGTCTTAAAATATTTTAAATTTGTTTTCATTATTGACTGGAGTAATTACTATGAAAGATTTCTAAATTAATAGAATAAAAAGTAACGACATGGTGGTAGAAAATATTCAAGAAGGATGCAATCAGGAATATATATCAGCACTTGAATTAGAAAAAGTTATCAAAAGCCTGAAATGTAGAAAGGAAGCTAGAGTAGATGATACCCACATATAAAAAAGGAAGTAAAACTGAATGTGAGAATTACAGCGGAATTTTTCTGTTGAGTGTTCCTGGTAGAATTAATGCAAATATACTTGAGAAACGGCTAAGATAAATGGTATTTATCTTAGCTGTTAGGGGAAACGTGCAAAATAACAAGCTGGGTTCAGAGCAAACAGAACTTGTCAGGAACGGATTTTCACTTTAAAAGAAGTAATTGAGAAATCATGGAAATATAACAAGGAACTTTATTTAAGTTTTATGAATTTGGAAAAGGCATATGAAAAAGTGTAAAGAGTAAAACTGTTCAAAATGCTTCAGTTATATAGTGTAAAACGGACATTATATCAAGCAATACTTCTCCTACAGTTGAATTGTAAGTCAACAATTAGAATTGAAGGTGGTGCAAGAAGATGGTGTGATATGAAATCATTATGTATCATAATTGGAGATGTTAATCTCAGTTCTTTGCTTTATGCAGATGATGTTATACTCCTAAATAAATACAGGGCCATTATGAAAGATTCCCTAACTAAACTGGATAACTACTGTAATAAATAAATTTGGCATGGAAATCAGCAATAAAAACACCAAAATCATGGAAATAAGTAGGAACATTGGAAACATCAACTGCATCCTGAATCCAGGAAGTAACACATTGCAGCTATTTAGGTGCACGTTTTAGGGAAAACAGCAAACCAGATTTGAAAATAGACAGCAGAATTATCAGACATGGTAGGAAATCATCTGAACACATTTATATGGAATACGAGAGAAGTTAGTAAAAACTCTAAACTAGCTGTATAAACTAGTGTTCAAACCACTTTTAATTCATGGATCCTCCCAAAGCTGGGTTAGAAATAAAACTCTTGATCGGACACCATGAGAGTCCTGAGAAAGATTAGGAGACTGAACAGATACCATCAGTGTAAGTAACATATTAAAAAGAATGATATTAGGAAAGAACGTGACATTGATAGCAATCAGGAATGTATTAACAGAGCAAATTTCGCTTGGTCTGGCCACTTAAACAAAATAGGAGAGGAAAGGATAGCAAAACAATGCTCTTTGCCAGGATGACAGAAAAAGACCCAAAGGAAGACCAATATATAGGTGGATTGATACGGTAAAAGCCTTAGAAGACAGATATAAAAGATCTGATAATATTAAAGTGTTGACAGATATCAGATGCATCGGAAGTTAGCAATAGTACAGATTTTTGATGTAGTACTCTCTAATATCCATTACATCCCGCTAAGGGGCGTAGTTAATTTGATATCAGAAATTGTGTGATGATGATCGATTTATAGTAGAGAAATAATTATTCATCTAAAACTGGTTCATTTTTGCTCTAATATTTTTACTAAATTAAAAATCAATAAAAATTCTACAATGTCTTTACGTCCAAATTATCAAGTGGTTATTTACTGTTTCAGAACCGCCAAATGACAATTTCGGAGTACAGAAGACATCTCACTCAATTTGTATCACTAACTAAACATCTAGAAGGTACAAGTCTGGTGCATACACAGTCAAACAGAATTGTTCAGTGGAGTGCCTAAAGCGTCTCTGTCGCTCCACTCGTGAGCACCAGTGAAATGTGCGAAGTTCTCAAGGAATTTGCTGTTCATTTTTATATCTCGCTTAAAAGTTTTCCTTATGGAATATTTTCCTTAGCAAAGTAGCTGCTTCGAACATAAACGTTTGTCATTCACACCATTACCAATGTCTCAAAGCAAAAGGGAGGATGAGAAGAATCATTTTCTGTTGGCTAATCTTTCGCGATGCACAGATGGAATGGATACACAGCTGCATTATCACAAAATCCATAACCAACAGGAAGTATATATCAGCCATGCCGTCGACTTCCCCGAAGGCTATAACTATGAGTACAAACGTTATTATTTGTTGATATGAAAGTCTGTCTCGTCTCTCTTAATATGTTTTTCTTTCACTTCTGTACGAGGCTATGCAATTCATGTAGAGTGGGCGTATGTGTAGCATTAAGTTCTGTTTGCTATGAAAGAAAGAAAGATATCGTACATATATGCAGTATTTCAATCACTTATTAACGGGAACATTACGTGTAATCTCTACTCACCGAAATGACATGTTGTCTAGACTGTGATTATAATTTTTGAATACTATATCTGTATAAAAATCACCGAGATTGAAAACGTTTTTCTATAAATTGGATGCCAGTACAGCAGTTGCAGAACAACTCTCAGCTATCCAATGTTCTCGATTTGGGAATTTAATCTTATTCTATATAGTTTCTATTAACAACCAAATAATGAACGTATACCCCTGACTGTGCAGATTACCTTGTCAGCCAAAGTGCATTGCCAGGAATTGAAACTGGTTGGTAAGCAGGCATTGCTATAAGCGCTAGGTAACTGTGATTTTGTTATGTCTGAGTATACTCCTCGAATGAATTTTAATATTTAATAATATTTAATAAAGAGAGCGCAAGTACATGAGCGACAATATCGAATTTATATTAGAATTGATACTTTAGTATTTAGACCTTCTGCTGCTACTCAACTAGATTTTCTGGAAGTCGATTGAGTTGTTTTAAAATATACAATATAACAGACAAGCAAGATATATGCCTTCCACTGTTCTCTAGAAGTTGATAAAAACACTTAATATAAAAGAGTTGGAAACAATGGAAGCTAATTATGAAAAGTTGTGTTTTGTAATATCATTTTTTTCAGCATAGCATGCGCAATGAATCCAATAACCTGGCGATGTTTCTGACTTATGTACTTAGGAGGTTTACGGATTCAGTAAGTCACACACGAAAATAAAACAAATGAATTGGACGTGAATGGTTTTCAGTATGCATCACTAGGTACCAGCATAATCTAGGATGATGATGATGACAGTACAGACAGTACAGGGTATATGTAGAAGATGTGTATGCGTGTATTTTTTTTTTTACTCTCTTGCCCATAAACAACGCAACTGATTGCTGTTCGACAGTTATAAATTCCTCGAGCTATGTTGCCATTTTGGAGGGCAAACGGATTTCCTACCAAGGTCATTCATGAAGACATGTATGCTATTTATAGTGAGAAGTGTTGCCACGCGCAGAAGTTCGTAAATGCTTCGAGAAACTTTGGCAGCGATGCTCCACACTTCATTCTTTTCCACCTAATCCACTTTTCCCTCTATTCTTTATTTTAATTCATTTTTTTTTCCACGTTTCTCCTCCAACATCTATTTTTATATTATATTTCCTATTTTATTTACGCTTCGGAATGCAATTCACCGCAAACGACCAGGGCTACTGACAAGAGAATAATCCTCCTTCATGGCACTGTGATACCTCATACAACTACAGGGACCTTTGAGAGAATTGAAGAAGATCAGTGAGAACTCCTTCAAAATCCACCTTATAGCTACGTCCTTTCCAACAGGAACTTTTGATTGTTTGACCCGCTGAAGAACTGGTAACAAAAATTTTTGCTGATGATTAAAAAGTTGAAAATGAGGTTTATTCATCAGTTTTCATTAATCCACTTTTCCCTCCATTTTCTATTTTTCCTTCATTGTTATTTTTTTCTGCGTTTCTTCTCTTACATCTCTTTTTTGTTAATTTATATTTCTTATTTCTTGAAATACTGTCTTTCCTTCTTTATCGCCGTATTTCTTTTGTAATGTTTTTCATTGACTTCTTTTTTCCTTTATTCTCTATCTTTTTTATGTTGCTCCCATTAACGAAACGTTATATGAAGACTTGTAGTACATTTTGCACCTTGGTGGGCTAAGATTTTCTCTATTATTTTATCACTTATATCGGTTTCATGACATAATGCAATAAACAGGATTAATATTATTAAAATCGCTTTATTAAAATAAATAAATCGCATGTAAATTATTCCTGGAAGGAGATCGCACAGAAGTGTTAGTTGAGGATGTGTATTACAAGACAATGAAGGATGTTATTTGCATGTTATGTAGAAATTCGAGAGAAATAATTTGATTCCATCCTCTTATATTACATCATAAAAGCACTTTACCAATGAGAATATGCATTTGAAAATCGAAGAGGTCGTTCATGTTAATTGGATTCCACTTGTTTTCTCAGCGACTTTAAATGTATTCAAAGTGAATGGTAGCTTTATCGTGGTCTCGTTGTTAGCAACAATAATTTTATATGTTCGTGCACTCCACGCAAACCCCTTTGAGCACTGGTTTTCTGCCTGCCTGCAACGAATATGTGGTTAACAAAATTCTATTTAGAAAAGTTCCATTACTCTGGTCAATAGATGCTCCTTGGTTGAGAACCAGTTTCTAAGGCGATCATGGAAATTGGGAGCATCCTACTAGCTCATGGAAGTGACTTAATTTTATCCTTTCACTCATGCGTTATTGGACAAACGAAGCTCCGGGAATTTGCTAGCATCGTGTTACAGTGACTTTGCCTAGCGACTGAGACGAAGGAGCGAGAGAGAGAGAGAGAGAGAGAAGCTAGGAGAATGGGAAAATTCGGAAAATGAATTCCAGCTATGACACTAAAGATAAAAGCTCACTTGCAAAATATGTTGGAGGAATAAACTAGGTGGACAGACAGGATAATTGCAGCTTCTACATCCATCTCAGTACTAATCTGCAGAAGCGCAGCGCGCTCTTTCGCTCGCTCAGTTAGACTTAATAACACTTACAGCGCTATTGGAAGGGCGAGGAAGGACATGCCTGGGGCATCCTTCTCAGCTACTTCATATTATTCTGCCATCCTCCTTTCTCCTGGGCATGATATTAATGGTTACCATGTCTACTGACATGGTAACCATTAAAGGAAATCTTACTGGATTTCTATAATATAATTTCATGAAATTCTTGATGAGTATTTGCACACATAATTTAAATAACCGCCACTCAGTGTGAGAAATTAGCTCCACGTTACATACCAATTTTGAACAGAAATTCCAACAGTTATCGATTTAATTGAAACAAAAACTGACTCTTATCAACTTCTGGACGATGTTTAAAAATTATAAGGCCATCTGGTTGAATGATTCATTGAAAATCTATTTTGCTATTGCGAGTGTAAAGGATGTGACAGCAATAACAACTGAAAAGAAATAACTGAATGAAATTATTAAGCTTTAATTCAAGTAAGTTTTTGAAATAATTTTCGAAATTGAATTGAAACGAGAAAAGCATAATTCCATATAGTGCACAGATGGAAACTTATTATAGGTGAAAATCGGATATACTTGAAAAGACATCATTCTTAATCACAAAAATTTAAATTTTCCTAACCAAGAATCCATCATCTAAACGGATCAAGTTTGTATTGTGTAAAGGCTTCACATCATTTAAAAAAATCCTAACAATTATTGAGAAATATAGATATATAAAGTATAAACTACTGATATTGACTCATACCATGCTTGTACGAGTTGTGTTGGAATGTCAGATGACAGGATACATATTAAGAAAATTCTTTAATTCCACCAGAAGATTTCCCCAATTAACGAGATTGGTGTGCCCAAGCCCAAGTATAAAGTCTTGCTACTGAGCTAATGAGAAAAGTAATTGTAGTTACAACATCAATTTTATATTAAATATTAATTAAAATAGAAATTTTTGCATAAAATTTTGCCAGTCTCTATTGAATAATAAAAAAAATGACTAACTCTATCGTGGAAGTGTTTATAAAGATCTTCGAGTGATTAAAACGGGATTTGAACCAAGTCTTTCCAAAGCGCATTATTAATTCCCGCTGAGCTTCCAAGGCTACGTTAAGGAATAAAGAAGAAAGAACACAATTGCTCTCCTTGAATTTCTGATCAGTATTTAGCTAAAGTGCGCCATCTAATTTTAAATCCATGCCAGGTAGAACACTAAAATTCAACGCTTCAAGAAAATACAAAGAGAAAGCTCCGGCTGGGAGGGGTAATATTTCGAACTTAAAGCCGAACCATCTTTTGCAATAAGAAAAATTAATGGCGAACCCCATCTCCAAAATAATGCACATTGAGCAGACCCCGTCGTTTTATAGATTCTCAGTGAAGTCCACTGCTGTTTGCCATGTCATCTGCATGTTAGTACTCGTATGGCAACAGATATTTTCTTCTGTGAGGGAGCCACCTTACAGGAGAGAGGCTAGCACGTACTCGTTATGGATTCTAACAGTGGTGAATTTCTCCGCCGTTTCTTTATACTTTTGTTCTCTCTCTCTCTCTCTTTGCATCTCTTGTTAGGCTTTCCGTTTGCTTTTGATTTGCTGAGACGACCTGAACAAACGAGATAAGTTGAAATTCCAACTCGTGACAAGAATGTTGTGTAGAAATGGAGTCTTGGCGGGCACTGAACGGGGCGCTTGTCACTTGAGGTCAGCCACCGTTCTTGGAATTTTTGTCTATCCTCTTAGAAGCCAAAAGGTGATCGATGTCAATGGCCAATAACGGTAGTCAAATAGGAGACATCACATCATAAGATCCTAGAGGACTCAGGTTCCACCATTGACCCTTTTTCAAGATCCATTGAAATCAAACTTCTTGAGTTCTTCACAAACATCTCGAAGTTTGTTTCTTTTATTGTCGATCGTTTTGTTATGCACCATTTCTGTTTTACATTCAGCTTTTCTTTCCCAGTCCTCATTTCATTCTCGTGCAGGTATGTGAATTAGTCTCTTTTTCCTGTTTTCTTCATTCTCTCTCTCTCTCTCTCTCTCTCTCTCACTCACTCACTCTCATTATTTCGCTTCTTCTTTCTTTTTCTATTTCCTAATTCTATTTCATTGACCTTCTCCGTAATTACATCTCTTTCTTCTTATTATTTGCCTTATCTGTTTTTTTAATTCAGTGCAACAACTCTGTCTCTTTCCATTATCGTCATCTTTATTTTCCCTTTCTGTTTTTCTATCTTTTTCAGCACTTCCCACCCTATATTTTCTTTTTTCCCACTTTTCACCTTTTTTCATTTTTTCATTGTCATCTTATCATGATCATCTTATTCTCTCCTATTTATCTTATTCTTCTTCTATTCATGTTATTTTCTTGTTTCGTCTACTTCATCGCTATCATCTTGTTTTCGCCATTATTCTATTTCTTTCTCAAGTGAAAGAAGGTTGTTTTCAATTAAAGTGAGCTTGACGATGTCATACGGAGTTGCAAAGTTTCGTTACGAAAAACAGAAAATGCACATAGCGTATCAATCTCAAGTCTCACTTACTCAGCCGTAATTCCAAACAATGCCACAAATCGATTATTGTTGTTTTTTCTCTTCTTCGTATATTCTGGGCCAGAGCAGAAACGGATGATCACAATTAATCTGTGAATTGAAATAATAATTATTTTATTCTTTTAAAATAAAGAAATAGTCAAAAATCATGGTAAAGAGATATTAGACGTCATAGAAAAACTTAGAGAAATTAATATAGATGCGACTAGAAAAAAAATATTCCGAAATATGCGCAACAGTAAGAAGATGAAAAATGAATTATTTACAACATCCGATCCTTTACTAGTAGAAACGTTAAAGAAATTATTGAAAATAATAAAAGAACCAATGTTCTTTGAAGAATACTGTCAATAGGAAGGTGAAAAGGAAATAAGTGTTCTGATGGAAAAGAATAAAAATTAATTAAACACCAATTTAAAAACCACGCAGAATTAATGAACAATAATTTTCCTGTTTTCTTCGAGAAAAAATGCTCTCTAGGAAGAATGTAAATTTAAATATCTTGGAAAATATAGAAGACTGGTAATGGTGTCTGAGGAGGTCAGGTTCAAGTGGACCTTTTGAAACCGAAAAAAAAGTTTACGTCTGATATATTTAGATGCAATATATATTGGATAATATCCAGTATACCTGTATTCAAAGAAAAGACGGTTTGCACACATAATTTAAATATGCTTTCCTGGAGCACATGCTTTTGATAACAGAAGTTACTTTTTTGTCCATTTCGACATATGGAGCAGAGACATGCAGGCTAATAAATGCAGATGTAAGTAGAATACAAGTAACGAGAAATACAAGAAATGAAAGTTTACATGACATTTTTTTACAAAACCAATTAATGGTGTTCACAACTGAACATGCCATATTTAAATAAGATATAGCGGTGTCATCTATCTATCCTTGTCCAAAATATAGCGTTTTCCACCTTCTATTGAACGTACTGATCTGTAACTGGCGAATATTTCAAACACACTCCCACTATTACTATAAGGTAAACCGAATTATACGAATGGCTGGCAAAATGCGTTTCGGACTCTTTCTACTATAATGCAACTTCTTGCCAGGTGTTTGCTATCTCGAAGCTTAGCTTCAGTGAGTATAAATAGAGCATGAGCTTTCCTGCAAGTCTAACAACTTGAATCTTGGACTAATGGTCTTCGGTTCGAGGGGAAGCACTTCTAAATGAAGGGGTCATTAGTTAGCGGAGAGGCAGCAGGTGCTTCGGTGTTTTGCTTTGCCAGCCCCGATAATGCAATCAAGTTCGTGTGACTTTGCCTGAATAAAATTTGGATAAGCACCTAACAGGATTTTCTCTGTTTGTGCATTACGCTCATTACTTCTTCTTTGTCTTCCTTTTTTCTGTTGTTTTCTCTCTATTGTTTAATTTGTTCACTTTTATGCATTTTTCTAGATTCCATATTTTGTTCGTTTCTTTTCTTTAATTTGCTTATTTAAATTTTCTCCAAATTTTCTTTATTAGATGCATTTCGAATCAATTAGATACATATCGAATATTGATAAAGCAATCTTGTATAAATGCCAAATTGCTTTATCCACCCAAACCATCTGATTCTTCTTCTATTGAAATCATATAAGAGCATCACTCTGAATGGAAGAATTTCCATTAAATTTAGAAATTAGTATTTCTGACGAAATCTTCCGAAACAAAAATAAAATCTTAATTTTTGCAATAAATAAATCTTCAGAAGTACCAATCATGCTTCCAGAAAATTAGGTTCAGTTAGTTTGTGGACAGATTTTCGTCTATTAATCGGCTGGCTAGTTCATCTGTTTTGCGAGATTAACATCCAGAATTTCCGGCAAGGAAAATTTGCTAGGTAATCTCTAGGATTTCTGAATGGTTTACTCCCATTTCTCCTCCACGGTACTAATACCAGTGTGCTTACAGCACACTGGTATTAGTACCGTGTGCTTACACCGTGTGCTTACAGCACACTAACAGCCTTTCTTGGTTGTGGGAGTATTATATAGATATGTTCCGCGCAATTTTATTAACTGAATAATTATAGTCTATATATTAATAATTAGTTTTATATTATTAACTGAATAATTAATTCTAATTCAGAATACAGGCTAGCGCTACATCAACATTGTTAGAAATAAAATGTTTACTCAATTTTAAAATTTTTAAAAACGTTTTAAAACTTATTTAATAAATGATCAAAACATTATGCATTTATATAAATTTTCCTTTGTGATTTATTTTAATTATAATGATCAGTATACAAATGTATACTTATTTATTTATTTCGTACGGTGATTCAACGGCCGTGAGTCTCTACTGCGGGGAGGTACGGCACCACCTCAATCCCCGCTATTTTTATCTGAGATTGGGACCGACATAGCTGACAATTCAGACCTATGGCTGCAGGGATCGTCTTAGGTATTCTTGACTGTACGGGGGCTGGTTTGCCTGTTTGCGGGATGAAAAACCCCAGCTAAACTGGGGAGAAAAACCCTGCTGTCCACGCCCAAGACCGGCTAACTTGGCTATGGCTGAGGAAGATTCTTAAGCTCCTCTCGTCGCCGACGGGAATCGAAGCTAGGACACTCCTCTCCCAGTTGCAAAGCCTAAAGCCACTAGGCTAACTGCACAGACAAATGTATTCTAATTTGAATTAATTAGTTTAATTTTATGTGAAAAATGGCCGTCCAATACAATATGTTTTTGGATTCACGGGAAATATAAAACGAATATTTCTAGTCACTTCAAAAGTAGAGCACAATTTATTTCTCTACTCAAACTCAAAATATACGACTAAGTGCAAAGAACTTTCAATTTTTTTCCAACGTCATCTGAAAGTGAAATTGCCCAACCATATACAGAAGAGGCAGGGTTTTAGATCTCCGAAAATTGGTTTAATCTCTATCATCTCGTAAAACACGTAAACTATCCCGAACAGCGCAAGCAAAAGTACACTATACCCTTGGTCTAATAGTGTTCGTTATATTGTGTGATTCAAAATTAGCCAACCACTTAAATATGGCATTTTAACGTTTAGATCAAGTTAAAATCATCTAAACGTGCTATTTAAAGGCTTCTAACGAAAAGCTTGTTGTTTGATAATTTGTGGTTTAATATTTTGTTCAATACATGCCTTTATGAAGAAAGTGATTCTGTCTCGTTAAGATTAGCTCAGGACTTGGGAAACATAAACAACAAAAAAAAAGCCTGATAATATAATATATCAATGGAGGATCACATTACAACTTGAGGGTTCGAACCGAGGCCGTAGTCTGCGGATGTGTGAAAAGTAATTTTTATTATGAGAGAAATAGACTGTTGTAAGAACTAGTGTGTCACTATTGTGAATGTATACTGTAAACAGGTATGTCCGAATGGTGGAAAGCAAGAGAGATGGAAAGGAAATAGTAAAGAGGGAGAGAGAGAGAGAAAGAGAAAGAAGGAACTTAGATAAAGAGGATGAAAAGAATAGGAAGTGCGTGAGCTAAAGCAAGAGAACACGAGAAAGAGGGAAAAAAATACAAAAGAGAAAAGAGAAGAAACAAATAAAAATAGACTCCGATAAAGATAAATACATAATAAAACTGGAGGAAGGAAAGAGAGAAAGTGTAAGGAACAAAAGATAATTTACAGTTGATAAGGAAGATTGAAATGAACTGTATCAAGCGTGGAAAGAGATGAGGAATAGAGGTAATAAAGACAACAATGAAAGATAAAGTGAAGTGAGTGAAAAGTGAAGAAAAAAAAGAAAAGCGATAGAAGTAAGAAAGAGATACACTCACACACACACACACACACACACACACACACACACACACATACAACACACACACGCGCACACAAGAAAAAATATATATAGATCGAAAGGTTGGATGTATGACACGGGTAACAGTACAGAGGAACAGTGGAAAGATAGAACAGAAAGAACAGAAGAATGAAAAGATAGAGAGAGAGAGAGAGAGAGAGAGACAGATTTGTTGTACAGTAGAAAGATTCTCATCCAGGACATGAAGCACTGCAATAATACGAAGTAACAAACGCACACGCAGGCGCAGATGCACACAATGAAATTTTTTTCTTCCACAGAACCATTCGTTTGTCGAAGACACACAAAGAATTAAACTGATGTACGGAGCTATTAAGGTGCAAGACCCACTTTTTCACTTAGTCTAATCACCGTAAAAGCCTTGGATTAGTGTTCGTTGCATGTGCCAGGGTCATGACGATGAGAAGAGGGAACGGTTGCTGAAGGTTCCATCTCCCATTCTCTTTCTATCCTTGTCCCCCACTCTCTCTCTCTCTCTCTCTCTCTCTCTCTCTCTATTCCCATTCCCGCTGTGTCAACTGGGTATGAAGTGAATGATAAAAACGCAGATGGAAGTCACACAAGTGTAATTTCTTCTCGTAAAGACTGAACAAAAAGTGAAGAAAAAATCGGAACAGTGGAGCAAGATTTATCACCAAGGATTTGGAGACTTTACAGAGAAACAGGACACGGCGACACGCTTACTGTGACTGCGCGAGAAAAGTTAAGAGGGTCAAGACCTAGAGGCAAAAAATCAATAAATAAACAAAATAAAAGCATTGTGTATTTTTCTTCGTTACTTCCAAAAAAGGACTAACCAGCAGCGTTACCAAAGTTAGTAGTGTCAGCGAGATCGAATACTGTTTATAGCAAACAATCCATAAATTTTTAAAATGAACAAAAGGAATTCTATGTTTTTAGTACATTCACATGTTTTCATGGATCTTGAGATGAATAAGATTCTTAAGAATATATTGTGACACTTTTCAAAAATTTAGACATTTGATGATATTGTATTAAAGCAATTAATTTTCATGAGTTCTTTATATTAAAGCTATATACGGTATTAAATGCAAAGTGCTTTCTTTGGACGTTAATTCGAGAGTTATTTAAAAATTAATGAAAGATCTTCGTAGAATAAATGTAATCTGACACGATTTAAAATATGTTATATAATGTATGTTAAGTTTCAGATACCACAATTAATTTCTCATAAAGTGGGATATGTATTTATTAAAGAAAGTAATTGGCATGTATCAATATTTTTGACCTGCATTTTAAACAATGAGCACTGGTTACAAATTTAAAACTTGTTGATGTCACGTGCGGATTAAAAATTTTAAATGTAATGTGTACGTGAAATGGTTTTGCACAAAAAAGCTGGAAAACAGGTATAGTATTTTTAAATTTAAATATAAGCGGTCCATAGTACGACGGCAGTTTGTAGACGCTTTGGAAGAGGGGCTCTCAAATTAATACATTATAGAATTAGAACACAAAAAAGGTACAAAAAAGAATAAATAAATAAAATTTCTTTAAAATAAAAAAAATAATGTTGTTATTATTTATTTTCAGTCACCTTCCAAGTAAAGAAATTTCGCCTGCGCCAATTTATTATGAAAGTATATGAATAACCTTAAGATGGAGCTTTGTTGTGTTCAGTGAATCTATACTTGGAGGGGGTTGATTAAATGCCCGAGTGTGAAGTGAAGAAACAGCTGTCATGCTAAATGGTAAGTGGTATTTTTTATCTTCATAACATATATTGCCATGAGCTCAACATAATCAATTTTAAGAACCGATATATTTCCTAATGATATAGTTTAAAATATTTAAGAATAGGAACGTAACAATTATGATACCGGTACGTAATTATTATTATTTTTATTATTATTATTATTATTATTATTACTACTACTACTACGCTGCATTTAGAAGAAGTCCTTGGACTCATCGTGGGAGGGCACATTTCCACTACATTTACTGCCCACCACCACCAACAGTATTTTTGTCAAACTATTTTATAATTTGTAAATTGCCTGTCCTGTTGGCTGATTTGCCTTTATACGGTATGATACACTTTATAGGTAGGAAAATTTCATGTTTCTCACCAGTGGAAACGTGATTATTTTATATACTGCGATTAATTCGGTCTGGAGGACAAATGAAAATTAATTAAATAACAGAGGTGGTGCTCTACCTAAAAAAAAGCATCGAGTATTAAATACTCGAAAGTGTAGTTTTTACTTTTAATAATTTTTCTACAGATTAATAGTGGTATTAGTAGAAAGAATTACCGCCGAAGCAAGTAAGATATGAAGTCAGAGCATTAACTGAATTGTAGATTTGGTGTATAGATAGTTAGGAGGTTCTCTGGCTAGTTTTCTGCTGTTCGTGATGACAATTCTACTGTTCTATAAGATCAGCTAATACGTCTATGGCTAAAAGCCATTATGATATTCCTTGAATTACATGTGGGATTCGAAACCCAGGACTGTGTAGTGTAAGTCAACTGTCACGGTCATTTTGAATTTCTAAAGATTCTAACTTCAAAAATATGTTAATCTGTCATTCAAAACACATTTGACTTATTTTTAAATGCAGTATTGTAAAACAAATATGCTCTTTTCGCAAACAAAACGCATATTTCTCATATGGTGGGCGGTAGATGGCGTTGGTGTAGTTGTGGTTCATTGTAGTTGGTGGAGATAGAGAGTTGTAGAGTAGATGTCCTCCCTCGATGAGTGTTTGGGGTCCCTGAAGGTGTCAATTAATAATAATAATAATAATAATAATTTTTTTTTTAAACATTTTATTATGTCTCAGTATAAATTACATACAATAATAATATTTACAATATTTACAATAAGGTTTATACAGAATTTTTGAATTTAGAATATTATAATAATAATAATAATAATAATTTTTTTTTTTTTTTTTTTTTTTTTTTTTTTTTTTTTTTTTTATAAACGACTTATTTGTTTTTACAATGAAAATGATAAGGTTTACTATCACACAGAGTATCTGCACACACACAATGAAAAACATATTATCTTTTCAGTACAGTACGAAAATTCGATATACAAAATGCAGAGTACATTTTATAAATATGAATATACATTTTTTTTTAAACTAGCTAAATATGGATTGGCACCAATGTGCACACAATTCACGATACAATGCAGTAATGCAGCATACACACTTAATTCAATAATAATAATAATATTTTTTTTTTTTTTTACATTTTATTGTCTGAGTATAAGTTACATAGAATAATAATATTTACAGTATTTACAATAAGGATTATACAGAATTTTTTTTTTTTTTTTTTTATGTCTCAGATGAATTGCATACATAGTTGCTGGAGTAATTATATGTATATAATATTTATAACGCATTACAAGTGTGTATAACAGATACTTGCAAGTTAGTAATTTCCTTCCTCGAAGCTTAGCAGAGCTTATCTGAGGAAGATAATAGATGACAGAGGGTGGTGGTTTCATGGTTGTGTTCCTATGGTGGTCACAAGCCAGGTGTTGATTTTACTGTTTGCTGGTACGTGTTTGAAAGACTTTGACTGCTATTTCAGTTTAACTTTTTTTTTTTTTTGTGCAAATAGGGTTGGATTTAGACATGGTGTGTTTGTTTCTTTATGTTCTTGTAGTGGTAGTTTTTTGAGAGGGGAGGTTGTCGTGGTTTGTGTGTGTGTGTATGTGTGGTGGGGGAGAGAGAAACAGGAATTGCTCTAATTTTCATTCTCGCTATAATATTTATATAGTGCCTGTTTCAGCTATCTGTATGTTCCTAGGTTTCTGTTGTCGAACGGCAGTTTGTTTATCATGTCAGGTACGTAGAAGTTTCGGGTGGCTTTGCCGTGATGATTGTTGTACTTATATGTTATGTAGTTTGTTGACTGTGGTCTTGTTATTTGATATGTTGTTCTGGTTACTCTATATGTTGGGCTGTAGTAGTGTTTTAACATGACTGTGTAGTGGCGTAAGTGTTTCACCTTAAATATTTTGTGTTTTGTCCATGCTTCCTGCATAAGAGTGGGTTGTTCCCAGAATATCAGTTTTATCATTTTATCTTGCAACCATTGTAGCCTGTTAAGTCTGTAGTCTGCGCAGAATGCGTATGATGTGATTGCATATCTTAAAATGTTTTCACATAATGCTTTATAGATTAGTATTTTTATGTGGGTTGGGGCAATGTCTTTTAATCTGTATAGTTTGCTTGCTATTATCCTAAGTTTGGTATGTAGGTAGTTTGTATGGCTATTCCAACTTTGATCTGCATCGAAGTGAAGTCCAAGGTAGCGTGTTGTTTTCACCTGTGTGATGGTTGTGATTTTAGGTTCTGCACTGTGTATAGGAGGATGAATGTTTGATAGTGAGATATTTAGTTTCTATGGGCAGGGTTTGGGGGTTTTTGAATATCATTAGCTTTGTTTTTCCGGGGTTTATATATATGCCGTTTTCGGTTAACCAGTTAGTGATTTGATTGATGTCGTGTTGCATATTTGTGTAAGCGATATTTGCATTGTTGTGAATGGATACTATGGCCGTGTCGTCTGCATTCTGGAAGATTTTACTTTTTAGGGGGAGTTGGCTTATGTCGTGTATGTATATGTTAAATAGAATGGGAGATAGGACAGCTCCTTGCGGTACTCCACAGGTTACATGTACCTCTTTGCTGTGTGCTGATCCTATACGTGTGATGTGCTTTAATAATAATAATAATAATAATAATAATAATAATAATAATAATAATAATATCCAATTTAAAGTTACATAATTAAAAATAGAAGTTTCAGAACGAAAGAAACATTGATCACCAACATATCTTTCAAGTAGTGATTCATTCACGACAACGAACACTGAAGCATTGTGGGCCATAGAAACATCATTATCTCAGTTACCTAGTTTTTTCTCTCTTGTTTCTACCCAAAATTATCGGAGTTGTCGAGTATATATCTAATGGGGAGCTAGCGAATCGTCATCTGTAAATAATTAATTTTAAAAAGTAAACTATTTATTTGCATTCCAGTGTTTATATAGTTTTCTATTCGAAACTTACACATGAATTTTATTATTATTATACGAATCCTTCAGAGAGCCAGTCCATCGGGGTGGGCCCTATACTACTTACATCACATACATTCTCTTGAATTCTTTTAGGAAATTTGTAATCACAACCTCCCAAAACAACTCATTCAGCCACGCCACACTGCTCTCTAAAAGAGAAAAAGCTAGCTGACCTAGCTGCTACATTCTCATCTTCCATGGATGCTCTCTCTGTCATCCTCACTCCCTCTTTCCCTTGTCTGCTAGCGTCAGCTGTCTACAAATTCTCGCTCTCTCTCCACATAATTTACATCCAATAACCCTGATATCATTCCCAACAATCCTATCACTTTATCACTCCCCCCCTTTGCACCCTCTCCACTGTATCACCTCCGAAACCGAGAGACCGTACCTGCGTGCAGTTGTTCAGATGAGATCGTATTAATGCCTTCGAAACAGGCAAAATTACTTCCTAAATCATACATGTCAGTGTTCGTTTCAACATTGCGATTATGCTCTGAGTTGTTTTTGCAATATTTGTTATATAGCCACTGAAGTTCAAATTCCTATCTAATAAAACTCCAAGATACTTGGCCTGGTCAATTGTTCAGGCATAATCCCACCAATATAATACACCAAAGTGCATAACTTTACATTTACTAACACAGAACTTATAGCTATTTTATGCTGTTCACATTTCAAGTTCTAATCATTCTGCAATTGCTGCACGTCAGTTTTATTTCTAATTATATTGCCTATCTTTGAATCATAAGCAAATAGCTGTATGTCAAGTACCTCCCCAGTACCATTAATGTAAAGATTTAGTAACAATGAACCGAGGACTGATCCATGGAGTACATTGGTCACATTAAATCTTGTAGACTCACCCCCCCCCATATAACTATTTATAACTATTTTCACATCTATCACTAGTAATTTATAATACAATCCCATATTCTTCAATTTATGTAGCAGCGTTTCATGGGGAATCCAGTCATAAGCGTTAGCAAAGCCCAAAAGTATCATGGTGTGCCCATATTCTTTATCTAACCCAAACCACTTTATTACTATAAAGTGTGAGGAACCCTTAGGACATGACCTTTCTTTAATACAATCATGCTTTGTATTGCAATTTACAGATTCCCTGTGAAGCTATTTCTGTATGAGATCGCTTACCTACTTTTACTTAGACTCACATTATATCGCCAAGTCAAAGGAATATTCAGTTCAGCTGAACCATCTTTTAATATTCGTTCTGATATCTCTGCAGTCGCTGTTGCCGAATTGATATTCAATTTGTGCAACAGTTCTAGTTAGTACCAATTTCTTATACACCTGAGTTTCTTACTTCACTGTAGAAGTAGAGTTCAGCTTAATGTTACATACACTAGGTTATTACCTTCTATGAAAATGAGCATTCGTTAGTTGAACGATATCTTCTGCCTCCCATCCACACTGACGGGAGTTATTCTATTAACTATAGAATTATTTTGGATTGCCTTATCTTGTCTTCAGCTTGCAGAGCCAGTTTCGTTCCTCACTCATACTTAGCATCCTCAACAATAGTTGTAACCATCCTTATGAACACGATATTCAATTCACTTCATATTTTCTTAAGAATTATTGCACATCCATTTCATTCCCATTCTTTTTATTCTTCGGACCCTCGGGACACATTCCAATATTGCACCAGTGACGTATTTTTCAATACTTCCGATCAAGAAACCATCAATTAGTCATAATTGTCTGTTTTGATGTTCAGCATGTGAAACTTTCTCAATGCAATAGCTAGCTAGCATTTAGCTAGCTATCCTCGTCAGTACAGCATGATTAATGTCACCGACCGACGGCAGAATTGTCATGTCTTTTACTGAAACCCCTCTGAAAGAATATAATTAGATTTAACACTATTTGACTTAAAGTTCCTTATGTTCACATTCCTCCTAAAGAAATTGTTACTCAACAGCTCAATAAATTCAGCTTCATTCTTCTCATGAGATTGTACGACCACACAATCCATGTCCGTATAATTAAAGTCACCTTTGATGATTAATCATTTAGTACTCATTAAATTTATTTGGTAATGAATATCATCGTTACTAGCAGTTCATGCACTAGTTCTTTATCAATAACTCACCATGTATTTGATCTGGTTAGACTCTATTTTCACCCCAAATAGCTTCAAACTCGCTGCTAGATGAAAAACTGTTACTAATGTTGCAATCAAAGCTATCTTCCCCTAACTGGATTTAAATCAACTGATATCATTAGCATCATAACCTCTCCTCTCCTATCTTGCCTATGCTTCTTAAAATTACTGTACCCTTCAAACTCAATACTAGTTCGTAAATCTGCCTCTCGGTCTCACAAATATCAATAATCTGAGGTCACAATGCATTTACTAAAGCAACAAACGCAACCCCTTTGTTCCTTTACTTCAGGGATATGTGTACAGAATAAGTTACCTCTATGCTTTCTTGTATACTCTCGCCTGTAGTCTGTATGACCCAGTTGGACGGCTTTCATATTGGTGGTCATGTAAATGCTTTCCTTATGACATCTGTGCCCATAAGTCTGAACCAGGAGAACGCCCAATCATTTTTTCCATCAAACTCATAACTCATTGATCATGTTTGTAACATTAATATAGCTGCTTAACGTATCTCTTACACACAGTTCTGCATATTCTCATCATAATCTAGTTTCTTTAAGTCTTTGTATTAGATATCATACTATTTCTCGTTGTCTGTCTAATGAAATGCTTTAATAGGGATATTTCCAAAGTTAATTCATACTGGATCTCTTTGCTAGGGTTTGAAATAGTACAATTATTTTTATTTATCGGAGTTCATTAACAGTACCACTGGCATTCCTTACAGCTATACTGTGGTTGCGAGGTATTGGATCCATTTCGTCTTACTACTTTTTAAAAAATAAAATAAAACTTAATTACGATTTTTGAGTTTTTGCACCGATGATGTGACTAACCAGAATATTAAGAGGCACCCCTTAACTCACGTTTAATATAATTTATAATGCACGAAATGCTAAAATATATTAACTTCATCATAGTAATCAATTTATAAACGCCAATTAAAGTTTCGGAATTGTTTTTTTATTTTAAAAGAAAATTACTTAAAAATTAGAAATATCAATAATACAGTAATTTGCCGCAGATGTTTATCAAATTTAAACAGTTATTTAAAGTTTAATTTTTAAGATTATTGAAATATATTAATCAATATCTGACTTTAGTTAGTTTTATAAAAAAATACTATAATATAATTCTCATATTCACTTATATTAAAATACAAATGAAATTTCGATTTTATATACAAAACACGAAAATGTTTCAATGATTGACATTTTCTTCAATATATAAAGCAGATCACTGAGCATTTGATATTCTTATGGAGACGTTAATTTCATAATAGATGGAAAATTTTGTTATAAATAAAAAAAAGAGAAATAAGTACGAGTTTTATTCATTTGATTTTTTTCTTTCTATCTATACAGATAACGCCAGTGTTCTCCACCTTAGCTGTCATTATGGCTATTACAAGGTTTGAGAACATTCTTTCGAGAGCAGATCCTTGTCCCTTCAACTCGCTGTGCACCTGCAACCCTGCAGAGCGTGACGTCAGTTGTACTAATGTCCCTTTCGTTACGCTGCCGATTCTACCGATGGACGATATCTATCAAGTAACCATAGTGAAGTCAAGTTTGGAAATACTTCAGAACGACTCGATAGATGGCACATTTGTCTCCTCCTTGCGTCTTATGCACAACAATCTCTTAGAAGTGATGCCTCACGCATTTCGAGGCGCCGAACATTTCCTAGCATCCCTGGATCTTAGTTATAACTCCCTCCGCGAGGTGCCGTTTGCCGCACTGAGAAAGCTTGAACATCTACAGTGGTTAAATGTACATTCTAACGAACTGGAAGAAATTTCTTCGAGACATTGGTCCCGTCTTAGTGCCAAGTCTTCAATAAGAAGCCTATTCCTCGGAGATAATCATATATCTCGAGTTCACGATGGTGCCTTCGTCCAAATGGGCAATTTGACTACGCTGGATCTTAATGGAAACATTATTCTTGACTTAGAAGGGAGACCTTTTCCACCCTCCTTGATCACCCTCATTTTATCTAACAACCTGCTGGAAAAGGTTCCTTTCTTTGCTCTTTATAACCTCAAGCGAATCAGAAGGATTCAGCTATCAGGAAACCTCATCAGAGAATTTCCAAAGAGATTTCCTTTTCCAGTGACTCACCTAGAAACACTTGATCTCGGCCATAACTTGTTGTCAACTTTGCATGTAAGCGTTGTGAATGCAACACTTTTTATAAGAGATCTCCACTTAGAATTTAACTTCCTAAGAACACTACCAGCAAGGGCTTTCCAGTTCATGCAATTAGAACGGTTATCATTAGCTAACAATAGACTTTCTTCCATCACATCGGGAGCTTTTATAGGACTGCAGACATGTTTGTTGGCCTTGGACCTTAGTTTCAATCTCTTAGAGATGATTCCCCTGGCTCTGAAGGAACTGATTGCCTTAACTCAGCTATATCTTCGAGGAAATCTGATAATCCAACTTGAGCAGTACGATCTATATAGCTTTAGAGACACGTTGGAGATTCTGGATTTATCTTTGAATTGGTTTGTGAGCATCCCACAATATGCGCTAAAACCTCTGCGAAAACTTTCGCGTTTAAGTCTACAAGATAATCAAATTACTCAAATATCAAAGGCAGATTTCGAGGGATGGGGACATTCCTTATCAACGCTCAGTTTGGCCAATAATAAACTCGCTTGTCTTGGAAGTGACACCTTCGAACATTTTCCCAAACTCCGTGAACTTCGGCTGTCGTTCAACCACATTGCCTTTGTGGATCCTCACGTGTTTGCTCCTGTGAAAAATACTCTGGAAGTGCTCGAAATGAGTTCTTCATTTTCTAGTAGCCCTTATCCACCAGATAGCTTCGTGGGTACCTTGAAAAGGATCGAATGGTTACAAGTTGATCACAATGGAATTATTAACATCTCTTCACCAATTTTTCTCGACTTACCCGGGCTTTTACATTGTGACTTGGAAGGAAATCGGTTGAGAACAATTCCACCAGGATTATTCAACAGTTTTGTGCACTCTCGACTCAGGAACCTTTACTTAGCCAACAACGAGCTTGAAGAAGTGGAGACAGGTGCTTTTAGTCAGTTAGCACACGTGACGAATGTGATCCTTACAGGAAATAAACTCAAAGTTATTAGAAGTGAAGGGTTTCGTGGTTGTCCCATCCTCCGTACGGTGGCGCTATCAAATAATCACATTCAACAGATAGAGCCTATAGCATTCTACAATCTCAGTCAACTGACGAATGTTTTTCTGCAGTACAATCTTTTAACGGAATTCTTCTTAGAGACTTTGCTGCTCGCTGGTAACGAGAATAGCCCTCTACATCTGAACCTCTCTAATAACCAAATCGTTAATTTGTTTATTGCTGGTAACGAGACTGCGGAGGATATTTCTCTGAGAGTGAGAACTCTGGATCTTAGTCATAACCTAATATCAGACATCCCCTTCGGCTTCTTGGATTGCATTGGTGATCATCTTCATTATTTGTTTTTATCATACAACAACCTTAGCTACCTCTCGCCTAGCGTCCTAACAGAAGCCCCTTACCTACAAGTACTTCACCTGGATAACAACTATATTGCAGACATTCCTCTTGAGGTCTTTCAGGAGTGTCCATCCTTACAGATTATAGCCCTGGACCACAACGAACTTTCTGTGATTCCTGATGAAGTGTTTAAAGGACTGGAAAGACTCCGAATCATGGATTTAAGTCATAACAAAATAACCTCCCTTGCAGACAATGTGTTTTTAGGAACTAAACTTGAACGGATTGACCTCTCCTTTAATTACATAATCCGTCCTCCATTCTCACAGTGTCTATCTGTTAAAGGCACTTTACGGTACCTTGATTTATCATCCAATGCTATCGAAGAACTCCCTGACTATGAACTTGGACAATTGACGAATTTGCAAGCCTTAAATCTGTCTTCCAATCGGATTATTTCCCTAAATGATGAAACATTTCATGGTCTCTATCAACTACTCAGCTTGGACGTGTCGCACAATCTTCTATGGAGGATAGATGAATCTGTCTATCGTCCACTGGTGTCTCTTCAAATGTTAGCCATGGAAAATTGCACTCTGTTTTCATTGCCACTGCTTCACTTGCCTAAACTTAGGACCCTGCTACTTCCTGGAAATGCACTTCATAATATTTCCGAGCAAGCATTCGTCCATTTGAAGTACTTGCGCCATTTGGATTTATCAAATAATATTTTGCAGGAGGTGCCAAAACATCTGTGGGCCTACATGCCTGGATTGCTCAGTTTGCATTTATCTCATAATCCAATCGAAGTACTAGGGCTAACTAGTTTCTCTGGACTTCTAAAATTAAGGGAACTGGACATTAGAGGATTGGATCTACGTCAACTTGATTCCAGGACACTATACACTCTGAGGTGAGAGGCAACATACCCCTTAATCCTGGTAACAAACCAGGCAAAAGGATATCTTTTCACTTAAACATAAATAAATATTCTGAGCTATACTATGCTACCAAAAGTTAGGAGTCATCCATTTAATGCTAGCGCTATGATAAGTTGCAGACATATACTTGTGATATAAATATTATTAAGAAAGTGAATAATTTAAATTGTTGCTAGGGGGATGGATAAAGTCGGATATTAATTTTAATATGTTGAAGAAAAAATTTAAGTATTCTTGAAATTGATTCCTTATATTTTTACAGTATGTGAAATCACAATAGAAAATTATTGCTCTAACCATTTTAAATATTTGGTTGCATATTAAGACAGTTATTTCATAAGGGTTATCCTGGTATTCCACTAAAAAAAAAGAGTAATATCACTATTGACTACGAAAATATTTATCTTCCCTTTTCCTATGTTTCATGAAAATGCTGCTGCTTTGAGCATTGTTGAATTGATTGAAGCCAGCGTCTTTCTACTCATAGGACGTCATCGCTGCTGAGAGATGTACCATTTTTCCTGAGGGGAATGTAAAATTATTTGTTGAAACTAGGGAAATGTTGTGATCGTTTCGTCTTCAGATGTTTGATTTTCAGGCAATACGATTCGAATTTTATTTTTATTTTATTTATTTATTTATTTTTTATTTTTTTTTTGAGAACTGTGAACAAACCATGATATTTCTAAAAGAAGTTCTTCAGTTTAGATTTTGGTAATTGTAAGCAAAAGTGTCGAAGAAGAATAACGCCATTGCATTCTCGCTGAAGGACGTAAATTAATGTTTATCTCCTGCAAGAAGATATCTGTAGTTTCAGCAACATCATGCCTAATGATTCATTACACCAATAATTAAAACAGGATCAGAGAGAGATTAGAGTACTTTTTTTATGGTTCGTTCAGAATAAATCGCTACTCCCCCATTAGGAGTACTTGAGAAGCGGTGTTAGAGATCATTCGTTTTAATTTACACGGGCATTAAGTGTTGTAAATTAATTCACTTTTTAATATTACTTCTTCCATTTAAAATACAAGAGAAAATTCGCTCCTCTGTAGCGGAGAACTAATGTCGTCCTATATTTTTTAAATAATTAAAAAAAAAGTCTTTCCCGTTGATGGTCATTATTTCGGATAAATTAAATGGGACTCTACTTTAAGAACATCAAATTAAATGAGCAAAAGCTATAATGGGTGGACTACCTAATTAATATTTACACAGAATATGACCGCTTTAACATTTCGCTAATAAAATTGCGATATTGGCTTAATTATAGAGGTTTGTTATTCTGCAAATATTTAAGCCAAACTTTAATCACATCTGACTGCGGGTGGTTAAATTAGTAAGAGACACCAACTGTACGCATAATATTTATATAGAAATTACATAATTTGGAACGGAAGGTATAATCAAAGGTACAAGAAAGCTTAGAAGAACGGGACAGTCTACTGTAAAAAAAGAAAGTAAAACTGCAAAGTAAATAAACTTGTAGTTATATAGTAAGTGAATTGCAGATTTTACTGTCGTTTATTCTGTTTTACTAAATACAAAGTATTCGGTAACGTGTCAATTGTTCTTCTCCATCTTTCAAAATATACGCTAAAAGACTGTTTCCGAATCTAAAGAACTACCTTTCATTCTCTTCTTTGGTCTTCCTGTATCTTTTCCCCTTCGAATTTGCATTTCATTACTCCCTTTGGTAGCCTTTCTTCTTCTTCTTCTTCACTAGTACATGTTCTGTACTCTGCATCTGTAATGGTATTTTTTTTTTATCATATCGTGCGTGTATTCGTAATTTCTTTATAATTTCGCATTCTACCCATAATATATTCATAACATACATCTTTTAGCTGCTCGAAATAAATTAATTTAAGCTGTTTGAATTCTGTTTTGATCTTTTTCTTTTCCCTTTATTCAACTTTCTGAATCATGTAGTATTACGATTGATTTAAAGTTTATTTCTTTCCTTATTTCGGCAATTGTTGTTGTTCGTCTTATATTACCTCAGATTGCTTAAAAATGGTAAATTACTGCCTACTTTTTTTTGTTTGTTGGTTTTGTTCCCACCCAAGAAAGTCTACATATATAATAGACTTTCGTGTGTGGATGCAAAACAAAAAGCACCGCGCCTCTTGCGGTATCCGGAGCGCATGAAAATCTCAGAGAGAGAGAAAGTGCGTGCGTGCGTTCGTTCGTGCGTGCGTGCGTGCGTTGTGTGTGTGTGTGTGTGTGTGTGTGTGTGTGTGTGTGTGTGTGTGTGTGTGTGTGTGTGTGTGTGTGTGTGTGTGTGTGTGTGTGTGTGTGTGTGTGTGTGTGTGTGTGTGTGTGTGTGTGTGTGTGTGTGTGTGTGTGTGTGTGTGTGTGTCGAACCGTACCAATCCGCAGCAGGTCTGAGGATTGGTAGGTCTGAGGGCCGCCGTACCACAGGCCTGAGGATTGGTAGATCTGAGGACAGTACCAATCCACAGCAGCAGGTCTGAGGACCGTACCAATCCGCAGCAGGTCTCAAAGATGAACAATGTAGATAAGGGAACTCGGCATGTAGGATCCGTATTCTCGGAACAAGGATTGGCTCTGAGGATTGAGCATTTCGGGCTGGGGTCCAAAGCGGGCAAGACACTGCACCGCGACTGAGCGAAAGTGTCCAGTGATGGAACGGTTGGTATCCGATCGAGGCTTTCTCATGGAATGCCTCAGCTGCCCGGTGTGCCAGATAGGCCGTCTGCCGCGACCGTTTCTGCTGGCAACAAACATCCGACTAGAACGGGCACGGACTAGAGGAATCGGTGTAATTAAAACAAAGCATTGAGATTACCGTTGAGAGGTGTTAAAACACAATGTGATTTCTGCCCAGAGCTCTGAATGCCAAAGTGAAGAAATTCAATCAAGCGAGGGTAAACGGTAGGAGTAACTGTGACTCACCTAGAGGTAAACGTGTACACCCCTTCCCCTGGTTCTGCTGGTCAAGAAAACTAGCCAATTTATATTTATCTCATTATAAGCGAATAAGTCATCAGAATGAGCCTGATAGTAGACAGGTGCATGAAATATCACATACCAAAATCTTCTGGTGGAAGATCAGGTCCGGCATGCCTCTTATGAGGATCTCGTAGAGAGGCATGCGGAAAGTTATTATGAAAAACGTGAGAAATTGCCACCCCATCCGTGCACCTACGCGCAAGAGCTTATCAAAGGGAATTTGGCTATCTAGCTTCTATCATTAGATGAACTTGCTAGAATTCGAGGAGGTGGTTTACTCCATTCAGCTTTAAAACCCTTTCACAGTACAGCAATTGTGGGGAACCTTCTTGTCTGACAATCTAGCGATGGCTGTCTCGTTCGGTCGATTTGGTGGCTCTCTAGTCTGAATCCACCACAAATGAATTATTCTATTAAGATAGAGTAGTTCACAAGGATACGACTTATGTGCTTAGTCAAATTTGAGAAAAGTGCAAATTCGACTGGCTAGATCCATGGCAGGCCCTGACCTGGCACTGAAACAGTACGAACCATCTGGCAATACTGTTAATAATACAGTGGCGAGTATGGCTGATTGTCATACTGTGGTAAATGCATGAATGAACGACTTTAGGTTAATATACCACTTATAAAGACCTGAATATCTTTAGGTTCTTAAAACGACATGATAGTGAAGCAGCCATTTAGCCAGTACCAAGAGAGTCCACCCTACCGATGATTTGAGACAGGTTAGTTTTACCCTACTGATAAGTTTTAAAAGAGGTAAACCGTGAGTAGACATAACTATATATAATACATCAGTGAACGTATAGCAAAAATTTTAAAACCACTGAATATTTTTGTTGCCTTTCGACCGTTTAGAAAAATCTCCACCTTTCTCGCTTCTCCAAAGGACAAGCTTCCACATCTTAATCATCCAGGTGTCTACCAGATTCCGTGCTCTTGTGGATTATGTTATTTCGGACAAACGGGAAGATCTGCCTCCATTCGGCTAGAAGAACACCAATCTTATATTGAATACTTTAAACCTGAAAAGTCTGGACTTGCAGAACATGCCATCTTCACTAGTCACAGAGTTCATTGGAAAAAGACAAGAGTTCTTCACAAAAGTCAGTTTCTCATGGAACGCCTTTATAAAGAGGCATGTGAAACTCTACTTCATTCTCCTAACTTAAACAGATCCGATGGCTTACGTCTATCCTCTTTATGGGAGATAGTACTTTACAAATCAGCTAATCTTTCCTAACTTTTTATTGTATTAATTTTTTTTTTTTTTTTTAGGAAGGTTATTGACCTTTTTACTTATCTTACACCAGCTACTTAGGTGGCGCTTTTTGGAATTGTCAGTTAATGTTTGATTTTTGTGCCTAATTGTACTGAAGATGCCTGTGACACACGGGCGAAAATTATACCATTAAATAATATTTCTACGTGAGTTTTTCCGTTATTTATTATATATAGTTACCCTACTGATGACTAGTCGTCGCAATAGTAATCCTGCTCAGTACGAGAGAATCTGCAAGTTCGGACACTTGGTACATGTGCTTAGTCGAGTGACCAGTGGTGCGAAGCTACCATCCGTGGGATTATGACTGAACGCCTAGAAATCAGAATCCCTTCTGGCCACTGCAACAATACCGGTCGTGCCTCGCACGTTGAAAGGCAGCACTAGTCGGAGTTGCTTTCGTACTGTTACGGTGCGATCAGTCTGGCGATGAGGTTTCTTTCGACGAAAGGTGAATTAGCCATATGCCGTTCCCGAGCCCCGTGGAGGGGATAAAATGGTGAATCACCTCGCAAAATCTCATCAAGAACTATATATATATATATATATATATATATATATATATATATATATATATATATATATATACGAGGTGGTGTGTAAAGTTCTCAGCTTTGACGATAGATGGCACCATTATCGGCACGATGTTTTTTCCAAGTTGGTACATCTGTCATAAGCATCCACGTGAAATTCTATCAAGTAATTTGTTTTATACAGCTGTACGAAACAAAAGTGTTGTCTGTATCCCTTGAAATAGATAAAATTGAGTATTGTGCGGTTATTAAATATTTGCAAAAGAAGGTTGAACGCCAAAAGAAATTCACTCGAAGTTTATAAACGTTTTTGGGCACTCTTCTGCTTCGTTTTCGAAAATTAAGAAATGCGCTGCGGAGTTTAAACGTGGCGTACCAGCCTTGAAGATGATCTATGAGAAGGGCGTCCAAAAAGTGTAACAACACCAGAAATCATTGATCAAGTGCACGATATGGTATTGGATGACCGGCGAGTCAAAATGCGTGAAATTGCTGAGACAATAGATATTTCCAAAGAACGTGCAGGATATATTTTGCATGAAGAATTACAAATGAAAAACCTTTGGGTGCCGCGCAGATCAAAAACACATGAAAATCGTTGAACAGTGCTTGGAGCGTTATTACAAAGAAAACTGATTTTGTGCATCGGTTTATTACTATGGATGAGACTTGGATTCTCCATTACACACCAGAATCCAAACAGCAGGCAAAACACTGGACAGAAGCCGGTGTTCAACGCCAAAGAAGATAAAGTCAGTTCCACCAGCAGGAAAGGTCATGGCATCTGTGTTTTGGAATGCTAAAGTTTATTAATTACTTGAAAAGGCTAAAACAATAACAGTGGAATATTATTCCGATCTTGTAACCAGACTAGACAAAATAATTCGTTAGAAAAGATCCGGTTTGCAGAAGCAAAAAAATCACCTTTCATCAGGACAATGCACCTGCCCACAAAGTTGTTTTGGCAATGGGGAAATTAAGGGATCTGAACTATGAATTGTTAGAACATCCACCCTATTCCCTAGATTTGACTCCGTCTGACTTCTATCTCTTCTCAAAACTAAAACTATTCCTCGCTGGTCAGCGTTATTCTTCGAATCAAGAGGTGATTGCAACTGTAGAGGGGTATTTTGCAGATCTTACTGAGAACCACCCCAGGGACGGGATAACGGCGCTGGGGCATCGCTGGAACAAATGTATTAGTCTTAAGAGAAATTATGTTTAAAAATAAAAATAATTTTCAAATTTTAAATTCGTTTTTTCATTGTTAGGCCGAGAAATTTTCAGACCACCTTCGTATATATATATATATATATATATATATATATATATAATTTTACCATATAATTAAGATCTATGCATTTGTCTCTTTATCTTCTAACTTAAAAACTGATATTAGTTTAGTCTTTTTCCATTTTGTGGGTTGCAGATAATCCAACAACTATTTAACAAATTGAAGAATCTTTATTTAAAATGGGTTTGCGTATACTTTATTAACTATGAGGTAATTCCATCTGTTCCTGCTACCTTTTTAATTTTTTTTTATTGTGGATAATTCTTCTTCCATTCCACCATGTTCAGTAAATCTATTCGTGTATTAGTTTCATTTTTATCTTCTAGTTTTTCATTACTAACGAACGATTATACCATAATGGTTTGTAACTTTGAATCCATTCTTTCTTTGAGATACCTTAAATTTCTGCTACATCTTTACATCTTTGTCCCATGTATTCAAGTATGTCATTAATTTTTAAGTAATGTTTTGATGGCCATGTAAATTATTTTCAATATTACTAATAAATCTATCCATAGAGCGAGTTTTTGTTAAAATATTTTTGCAGTATTCCTTTTAGTTCTATAAGCTTCTAGGAATTCTGATGTTCGTTCCTACATTTTTTTTTTATTATTTTGTTTCCACCCACTAAAGGTTATTGCAAAGCTATAGTATATTTTATAGTGGATGAATTAAGTATTTTTATTTTTATTTTTCATTTTTATATGTTTTAAATTAATTTTTTACACAGTCCAGAAACTCTGTGTAGAAGTCAAACATGGAACGTTTTAAACACACTTCAGGCCGCCAATAAGAGGGTCGTAGGACTCGCATTTCGCTTCTAAAGACAATCAGGAATGTCAACTCTATGACGACATTCGAACCGGAAGCCGAGTTGGTTTCAGAGCGGGTAAGCTAACCACTTGGCCAACCACCCCAGCAGTGTAGCTTGTAAGATTTTTGTCTTTCTTCTACAGCTGTAGTTGTTCCATAATTTCAAATTTTCGGTCATTTTTTTTTCACTTGCTCTTTTTGGTCTCAAGAACTTCTGCTGCTTGTTTTATCAATTTGTTTATGTTTATCCATTCTTTATTTATGTAAGAGGTGACAAGAATTTGTGTTAAGTAGTCACTCGGTTTTGATACAGATTTCAAATACTATCTTCTTGGACTAGGTACGTTTTGTAGTTTATTTATACATTTTTCTGTTTATTAGATTCCCCTGGTTTTTGTGATATCAATATTGTTTCCACTGCTATTTTTGAGAATACTGAAACTGGTGTCTGTCTACAAATCATTGTGTCTGTTAGTTGTGAAGTAATCATTTTGATAAGGATTATATAATCTATTAATGATCATGGATACCATTTTTATCAGACAAAGATGTTTTTGATTTTTAAATGATAAAATGATCAGAAATCTCTGCATTTATTTCTATTTTGATCTGCCCACAATCTGTAGTATACTTTGATTCCCAATTTTAGCAGCAATATATGCATTTAATTTTGAGATCCCTGTTTTTGAATTTAAATGTTTTCAAAACCATTCAACGTGCAAAACTAATTTTTGAGATAACGTTTAAAACATTTCCACATTATAAAATTTTTGAAGTGTTTTAAACTATTTAATTTTCCCCTTAATAATTTCTTTATTTTTAATTATTATTTAGTTTTTGTATTTCGACCTGATTTTTTTTTTGAAATGCAGCTATGATTTTGATTTAAAAATAAGTGTCGAATATTTTAAGTTTTTAAAGTATTTTCACCAAAAAAAATCTATATTCCTGACTTCATCTTTTCTAGGTTCCTGACCACCTTCAAAACAGGAAGTTATGCTGGAGTTAGAGCGTTCCGTCTTCGTGATCTTCTTTCACACGCAGGAGCCCTTCGGCGAATTGTCGTGGATGTAGAGGAGCCAGTTCTCTCGCATCAACTTCAGTTGGCCTTCGGCACTAAGCTCAGAGACCTCACAGTCACAGGACGTAACCTTCAGAAAGTTCTACCAGACGCGTTTCTGGGGTTGCACACCCACGAGCTCACTCTCAGGATTACGGACACCTCCGTAGAACATCTCCCTAGAGGACTGCTTCGTTATTTGGCAGATGTTCACTATCTAACCTTGGACTTGAGGGGAAACAAACTGTCAACCCTTAACCCAGAAGTGCTAGCTATGGTCAGTGGAGACTACGTAGATGGATACGGAACACAACATATCACTGGTATGAGGTATTTTGTCAGTATTAATATATACTCTGAGAAAAGTATATATTAATATTCCTGTCAGTAAGCACGCCTTTTTTTTTGATTGCTAGGAATACAAATCTTATCTAAATTGATGTGTTTGATACGTCAGATTATTTCAGTAGAAATATCATTAGTGATTCTGAAACTTCTTACATAACTGCTCTTTTACCTATATATGGAAGTCTTCATGGCACATGCAGGTCTGTAGGGAGGAGTGAAAAACACTAGCCTTCCGTACTTTTCAATATGATCAGATACTTCGACTGAAAACATGTTGCCTTGCATTGTCTTTTTCATTCTGCATGTCCATTTGGAATCAGATTCTTCCATCGTTTTGAAGTATTATTTCGAGAAAGTACAAACACACGAGAAACAAAAATTAAATACACGATGATTTTACTCAAGATTTGGCTTACAACAAATATGATGATGGTAGAAAATATTTGATCATCCTAATGACCATGCAATCACGTGTGCAGAACCTTTGATATATATATTGCCAGTCACTTGTTCATTCAATGGTCTAAAAACATAAACCATTGTATATAAGATCACGTCTGAAGACCCTCGAACGAAGACAGGGAATTTCCTAAATCAAACTTTTCTATAGTTAAGAAATTTTGTAGAAATATCACTCGTTTTAATCTTCTCTGATTATTGTTTGTAGCTTCTACTAGTGACTAATGTGCCTCGGCACTACGAGTAGCTCATTAACAAACGTCATGTTATCACCTAATTCTAGCAAAGATATTTACACCAAATCCAAATCTGTTTTCATTTGGACGATGAATTTCATGGCAATTAGGTATCTTGACATAAAGAAATCGAAACATGCTGCGCAACTCTTCTTTGACCATGTTTACGGTCTAACTTTCATCCTGAAACTGATGATGCAACCTCACGACTCTCATTTGAAGACACCAGGTGATCATGTGAGGAGATGCAAACACACTCTTCTCCTCTTCATTCTGGAAGAACTATTTGTTTTCACGTGAGCAGTGGTGTGTTGCGTTATTTTCTATTTATTTATTGAAACATTATCGCACATTCCCACACAGTTCTGACCGGCAGATAATCTATAAAAATATTGAAGAGAACCTAATTCTGTAACAATACTCTATAGAAAGCACTGAATTTTAAACATATCATGTTGCATTTTGTATGAGAGGAAATGAAACTCTTCGCCTTGATATTTTGTATTTTATGACTTAAATCTTCTGCTTTGGGAATGTAATGTAATAGTTTTCGAACTTTTAAATACTAGTGAAGTACGCGATGGTGTAGCTATCGTTCTACCCTTTCGCACGAATCTAAGTAGGATTAATGACTTAAAAATATTCATGAGCAAGCTTCACTTTTCTTACATTCTACAACAACAATGGCGAAGAAATGTGGATTTATGCTATTCTGCATGATGGCCATTCTTCTGTGTGTAGCGTACAATCTTATTCTTCTTCTTCTGCAGCTTGTGCCACTTATGTCGGGTCCCTGTTTTTAGTGAGTCTCCTCCACACCTCTTGTCTTGTGCTGTAACCACATCCAAATTCTTCATCCTCAAGTCCTCCTCCGCTAGCTCCGTCATCTCTTCTTTGGACGCCCACGCTTCCTCCTCCCCTGCACACCCATCTGCATAACCTTTCTTCCCACATACTCGTCCTCCTTCCTCATCACATGACTAAGCTCATGAGTTAGTAACTTTCACCGTTCCCCTTACATAGTCATTTCTCAGACCATCCTTTCTGGTCACACCGCATATCCACCTAAGCATTCTCATCTCCGCTACCTCCATCCTGCTGATGTTATTTTTCCTCAGGGCCACAGTTTCCATAGCATACGTCATATCTGGTCTCACTACTGTCCTGTAGATTTTGCCTTTTACGTTGATCGACACCTTCTTATCGCATAGCACTGCAGCCATCTCTCTCTCCCCAGTTCCTCCATCCAGCTTTTATCCTGCATCCCACATCTTTCTCAGCATCTCCATCCTCTTTCACTGTTGAAACTAAATATCTAAAGTCCTTAACCTTCCTGATGACATTTCCTTCCAGATCGAGATCTGTCTCCTGGCTGCCATCCATTTTGCAACACGTGTACTTTGTCTCTTACTTCTCAGTCTCATTCTTCTCCCTTCCAGTTCTGTACTTTCCTCCATCTTTCCAGTTTAGTGGCTAATTCTTCTCTTGATTCTGGACATAGCACGATGTCATCCGCATACAACATTGTCGAAAGCGCGCCTTATCTCACCTCCTCCGTCAACACCTCCATCACAATATTAAACAGGAAGGTATTTAATGCTGACCCTTGATGCAAGCCAACTGTCAGTTGAAAACTTTCTGTCTCTCCCAGGCAGGTCTGAACTCTTGTATTCACATTTCTGTATATCTCCTTCACTAGCCTGACATATTTCTCTGGTACCTCCTTCTCCATCAGACACCTCCAGACTTCTTGCCTTGGCACTTTATCGTACGCTTTCTCCAGATCAATAAACACCAGATGTAGCTCCCGTTGTTTCTCTTGAAACTTTTCCATCATCTGCCGTAACTCAAAAATAGCATCTGTCGTCGATCGACAAGGAATGAACCCAACTGCTCCTTTGCAATCTCCACTTTTCCTCAGTCTTCCATCAAAAACGCTTTCTAGGATTTTCATTGTGTGGGACATCAAATTTATTCCTCTCTAATTCTCACAGTTTTGTGCATCCCCTCTACCCTTGTAGATGGGGAAGAGAGTACTTTCGCTCCACTCCTCGGATATATTTTCCTGTTGGCAAACTTTTAAGAACAAGTCCCACAGCAGGTTTATTCCCTCTTTCCCCAGTGCCTCCAATGGGAATCTTTCAGGGTCTACCGATTTTCCATTCTTCATCCTCTTTATGGCCTCCTTCACTTCTAATCTACTGATGTTCTGCACCATCCCCCTCATAAGGTTGGCCATCTTTTCTGTGAGTCCTCGCATTTTGCTCACTCAAAAGCACTTCAAGGCATATTCTCCATCTGTTTGTTATATCCACCTCCCTTCTTAATACTCTTCTTCCAGAGTCTTTGATCTGCCTCACATGTAAGATCTCCTTTGATGCTTTATTTCTGCATTTTGCCGATCGATAAATTTTTCTCTGTCTTTCTTACGTTTCTAATTTATCATAAAGAGCTTGATATACCATGGCCTTCGCCTGCGCAATAAATCTCTTGTTCTTTCTCGCTTTCTCTCACTGTCCTCTTGCACTTTTGATTCATCCCACTTTGCCGTCCTATTAACCGTCGGTGCTTCTTGTACATTATTATTCACCACCAACCCTCCTCCTGCTCTCTAATCTTTCCAGATGTTTCACCAAACACTTCACTCGCACAGCTCAGAATCGCTTTTGAATTATATCTCCACCAATCTTGTACACTTTCTCGTCCATCCGAAATCCTCTCTAACACCCTCTTCTTAAAAAGGTTCATCAGACTCTCTTTTTTCAAGTGAAACTACTTAATTGTCTTCACCCCATGGCTTCCAAAGGTTATTATCTTCGACCTTATTTTAAAGTCTGCACACAGCAGCCAGTGTTGCCGTGCCACTTGATCTGTTTGGATTACATTACAATTTGTTACTTCCTTAAGATGTTTTCTTCTAATCAAAATGTCAATCTGTGAACTGTTATTACCACTATTGAATGTTATCAAATGTTCTTCCCTCTTGCAGAAAAACGAAATCACAATTGTCAGATCAATCGCTAACGAGAAGTACACAATCCGTTTTCCTTCCTGGTTCATCATTCTCTCCCCATGTCCACCATGCATTTGTTCACAGTCCATATTGTGTCTTCCTATGTGTCTGTTCAAGTCTTCTCCCGCAATCACCATCTCATTTTCTTCCAGTTTCCTCGTTTCTTCAACTAGCAAGTTCCAGCACTCATCTTTCTCCTCTGTTGTACAGCCAACTTAAGATGACCATTTGCTCTTCTCCAAGACCCAGTTTCATTCGTATGATCCTGTCGTGCCTCCTACCCATTTCCAGTACTTTACCCTTCATTCTGCCACACACCACAATTCCTACACCAATTCTTCCCTCTTTATTCGCCCCAGAGTAGAATAAATTACATTCGTTTCCCAGTTCCTTTGCCTTTCCCCCCCTTTTACCTTGTCTCCTGCACACATAATATGTCCAACTTACACTTCCTCATCATGCTGCCAACTCGTTTCCCCTTCCAGTCATGCTTCCAACATTCTCTCCCCCTTGGCTCGCTTCTATAACTGCATGCTGCCTTGATGCGGTTATAGAAGCGATATGCACTTCTCGCAGCTGTAAGAGGATGTAGCTGCACGTTGCTAGATGTCCTTCTTGATGTCAACCCTGGCCATTTATCGGGATTGGAACCGCTACCTACTGGAGCTGGCTTGCCTCTTTCGGTGGCTGCATAAGACGAAATGACATAACAAAAGAGGAAAGATTCACCTCTAGTCGAATACTCTAATAGCATTGGGGGAGGGAGCAAGAAGAAAAGAAAGAAGCAAAGAAAGAAGTGGAGGGACCAGTCTACAGATAATATCTTCTTCTTCTCTTCCTTCTAAGACGGGTTGAGTCTTCTCTTGAGCAGGATCTACCAGTCTTCTCTATTCCTTGCTGTTCGAAAAAGTTCCTTATATGTTCTGTATCCCGGGATGTTCTTTATTAATTTCAGCCAGTAATTCTTGGTCTTCCGGGTCTTCTTTTTTCAGTTGGAAAATATTGATTAGAACGTTAGGAAGTCTGTTTGTGTCCATGCGTACAGTGTGTCCAAACCATCTCAGTTGTTGTTTTCTAATGTTTTCTATTATTGTCTTTCTATACAATAGTTCTTGTCTGACTGTGATGTTTGTTTTCTTTTCTATCCAACTTGTTCTATTTATTTTTCTTAAGCATTTCATTTCAAATGCCAGCAGTTTTTTCTCCTCTTTTTTAAACAGTCTACGCTTCTGCTCCATAGATGACTGTTGGTATAAGTATCGCTTCATATAATTTGATTTTGGATTGCTTAGATATCTTGTTTGTTTTCCAGATTTTCTGTAATTTTCCCATGGTGGTCCATCTTATCGCTATTCTATGTTTGATTGTTTTGAGTTCATCTCCGTTTAGGGTGGCTGAGATGGTAGTTCTGTTCCTCCCTATTTTCATCACTTTTGTCTTTTGTATATTTATTGTCATGTCATATGTTTCACAGGTTTCATTTAGCTTGATGATCAACTTTTGTAGTTGATTCAAGGTTCTTGCAATAAGGACGATGTCATCCGCATATTTGATATTATTTATGTTTAAACCATTGACATTGATTCCAGGCTCATTGTCTATTGCCTTCTTTACAACTTCTTCTAGATATATGTTGAATAGGCATGGGGATAATGGGTATCCTTGCATTACTCCTTTTTGGATCTCTATGGGTTCTGTTGTGAGTGTGTCCTTTTTAATTATTGCATTTGTCTTAGAGTAATACTTTATCAGAAACTGTATTATATATTTGTCTATTGCTTTTTCTAGTAGAATTTTAAGAAGGATTTCTCTGTTGATGTTATCGAAAGCTTGCTTGAAGTCCACAAAACAGCAATATAGTTCTTTTTGGTCTTCCCAGCTGAGCTCTGCCAGTTGGTGCAATGTGAAAATTCGGTCTATTGTTGAATAGTTTCTTCGGAAACCAGCTTGTTCTATGCCTATCATTTCTTCGTAGGTGTTTTTTAATCTATTTTGTATAATTCGTATGAATATTTTATAGGTGTGAGGGAGTAAATTGACTGGTCTGTAATTTCTCCTTTCTTGTATATTGGGGTGATCTTTCCAGTTCTCCAGTCATCTGGGATCTCTCCTGTTTGTAGTATTTTATTGAATAGGGTTGTTAAATATTATATTGATATGCTGCCTCCATATGACAACAGTTCAGTAGGGATAGTATCGATGCCTGGTGCTTTATTGTTTTTCATCTGTTTATTGCGTATCTAACTTATTCTTGTAAAATGTTTGCGTGATCATTATTTTCTTCTATTGTTGGCATTGTAGTTTTGTTTCCTTGGTGGAAGATATTCTTAAAATGGTTTGATCAGATTTTTCTTATATATTCAATATTCCCGGTTTTAGTCATCTTGTTGTTTATCATTGTTACTGCTTTTGCTGAGAATTCCTTTGTAAGTTTTCTTACAGTATCATGGAAGACTTTTAGGTTGTTTTGTTGGTATGCTTCTTGGCATTTCTTAGCTTTTTCTTCTAACCATTTTTCTTTGGCTTTTTTGCATAGGTTATCAACTTTATTTTTAGTGCTCTGTAAGTTTCTCTATTCTCCATTGTTTTGTTGGTTTACAAGTATCTTGGCCTCTCTTTACTCTTCTATGGTAGCTATGATTTCTTGTGTTATCCACTGTTTGTTTATTTTGGGTTTGGAACCTAGAGTGTCTTTTGCAATTGATAACACTGTTTCTTTTCCTTCTTCCCAGTATTTTCCGCTGTTCTGGAAGATGGAGGGTTTTAATTTCAAACACATCTGTTCTAAAAATCGACTTCTGCTTGAGCTATCTTTTAGTTTTGATAGGTTGATGTTTTCTTCTTTTCTGATATTATTATTTTTCCTGTTGATAATATAGCAGATGTATATTACATGAAGTAAGACATGGTCCAGCATCAGGTACGTCGGGTTTGCCATGCCCGTACTCACTAAAGTGAGTCCTTGAGGTAAAATCTAGCGTAAAATTTGATGTCTTTCGCAAAAGAGCTTTGTACTCTTTTGCGAAAGATATTTACTGTTGCACTTACAGGGTAAAACTATGTTTTACCCTGTAAGTGCAACTGTAAATTATATTTTTGAGAACAACAAAATACAACTTTTCGAATTAATAAAATTAATTCCATTTAAAGAAAGGATATTACTCATCCATTCTGTTTTCAGACTAACTCCTTTTTAAATGAATAAATAAAAACATTAAAATCAAATTTAATAACTTTTGTTTTATATTCGGTAGGTGGCGTCATGCTCGATAATAATCCATGGATTTGCAGTTGCGAAATCGTGTGGCTTGGCCAATGGTTACGACGCTGGCTTAGGGAGACGTTTAGGGTACATCTGATGAATGTTGACACCGCATTACACGTCCAGAGCATAGTTCGAAGGAGTGAATGCATTATTCCTGCAACTGGTAGTCGAGTTCCTCTTATTGATTTAAAAGAATCGCATCTGAGTTGTGGCAATACTCCCAGTAGTGCCACTTGGACATTAAGACGACCTTATCACTTAATGAGATTTCTATTAACCATAATTATGGTGATGTCATTTATGACGTTATAATGTTTATCCGATACAAGAATAGTACATTTTAATAAAGGTGCCAATCTAGAAATCTTAAGTTTGTGTTTATATGAAGAGACTGAGCTTTAATAATAGAAAAATAATAAATAATCCCACTGAATGTGAAATATATCCCATACAAAATTTATTTTTGCATTTTTATATACAATTAAAGATTATTTCGAAATTAAAGTGTTGGTGTGTTATTTTTCATTCCAATTCTTAGTGCTCTTCACGCACCTATGTTTCTAATCGAAATAAAATCCTTTATTTCCATCTGACTGTACAGATTTTGGTTAATATTAAATAGCTGTAGACGTTACCACTGTGACGGTGGTTCTCCTATACAGAAGCAGGAGAACCACTGTCTACTCCATTTAATATTAGCTAAAATCTGACTTTGTTACAATGAGCAACAGTGAGTAACGGAAGTAATTATGGAAGATAGGTGGAACGCAAAAGGAGAGAAAGCGGTAGTAAGGAGTTAAGAAAGTTATGAGAATTTGGACTTTTACGCCTGCCTACAAGAGATGTGATAAGCTGAGTGACATAAAGCAATGATTAAGAACTAGATTGATTACGAAAAAGTAGTGATGGGAATTTATTAAATTACTTAGTGATCCACCTAGTTGGCGAGTTAAATGCGAAAGAAAAATAATGTGCGGTTATTCCAACCAAAAGAAATATTTTGTAGTATTTGTTCTTTCTTAAGAATCAGTAATATGTATGTGTTTGTGTGTGCATGCGGAGAGGGATCAGTAATGAAAATTAAAGTAGACATATCTTCCTTATCTTTCGAGTCACGATGCAACACTATTTAGAGTGTTGCATCTTGATGGTAAGCAGAGTTGATACAAAGTATATCAGCTCTGTCTAGCGATCATATGCGATACTAACAAGGCTCAAGAAGTACTGAGCATATATTTAATACACAAGAAGATTCGAAAAAAAGACTTGAAATTAAAACGACTTTTTGGGTGAGCCCTTTTGGTGATTGTTAGTTCTGTTAACGAAGTTGGTGCATTTTGCTGACCAAGACATTCGCTTTGTCTTTCAGTCAGTTAATGAGTGTTTTTTTCCTTCTTATTCTCTTTGTATATGAGAAGAAGAAATGTCCTTAGCTTAGTGTTTTTATACCTATGTGTGTGTGTGTGTGGGTGGGTGGGCGCATGCGCAGCGAACTTCGTAATACAGAGGTCAAAGGTGGAATATGTGGGTCTTACAATCGCAACTACAGCTGAAATTAATATTCGGTATTATCGTAAATTCTCTAGAAGTTTTTTTTTTAAATTTATAGATGTCAGTGTGTTTAATTTCGAATTAAGATTAGTTTCAAGAATAACACAGATCTCACCAAAAAGGCAGTTTTTAGATGGCCTTTTCCAGCTCCTTTTAAATAGTATTTTAAATACTGTGATTACTCATGCCAGAGGTGGAATAAACTCCATAAGCCATCACAATGTTATCCGCTTGGTTAAGAAACAGGAATATTTCACTTTTCATCTGAGTATCAATAATACATTGCACGTTAATGTGTGTTTTCGTTTAGCTGCGCGCAGATAAAAGCAACATCTGGAAAGAGCAAGAGGATAAATTATCGGGATATATTTTAGAAGACTTTTAAATAAAAGAATCGATATTCGGGAAATGTCAGGAACATTTGTTTTCTGATGACAACGCTTATCTTCCTTCTATAAACACTTGATTGCGTACTGCTAACAGTAGAGCCAGCTTGCTTCTAAGCAATCTTTTTTCAGAAAAATCAAGACCCTAATAAAAAATTAAGTTTTCAAAATTTTCCTTTACTCTAGCAGGGATTTAACCTACCAAGAAAGGAAGGATAGAGGAAGTGGTACAGTGTGAGTATAGCGATGGAACTATCCACCGGTTTGTATTTGTTGGTCTTCCTAAAAAATAAGATAGTGTTTCGATCCACTTTATAAGCCAATAAAATAATCAATAGAAGACTAGTAGCTTGTGCATTGGAAATAAAAGCACAGAAATATACCGTTACGATTGTTACAATACGTTAAGTTCTACGAAGATATAAATTATACTCAAGTCCTCCCTCCCCCACATACCTACTAACGGTATGTGGAGGAGGGTGTGGGAGCTGAAAACTCTACTGGCCGTCTTAGATGTTAGATATAACTATGTGCTAGTGTAGTACATCAAGACATTCAAATTTCAAACTTTAGAACGGTAAAATATCGCTTTTTAATTCTTTACACGTTTTCAAATAATACAAATATAATCGAGTATACTGTACGTTTCTTATGGATATGAAATCCAAGGACGTAGAAGGAAGTGGACGCTTAAGTGCCTGTGAGTAACTAATGATGATGACTGTATACTATAATTTCCTCCTCCTCTTCCTCAGGTTGAAAACCATTTCCAGATACAGCAATTGTAGAAGTTCGACAAATGTTTGTTATGTCTTTTATTCTGGATGATATTACATGTGTTGGTGCTATGGAAAAATGCAACCTGACGCCATCGTATCATTTTTTTATCAAAAAGAAACAAAGAATTCTGTGTGCGAGGAGAAGAGAAGGATCATATTGAAATTCGTTGAGCCTTTGCAATTTCTATTTAAATAACATATGTTATGCGTTGTCATCAGACTTTGTTTCTCCCAATTCGTTTTAGTGTATTCAATAGAAAGAAAATGGTTCAGTGGAAATGTGAAGGCCAAGATTGCACTTGCTCTTTATGCGATTTCTTACGGTTTTCTAAGCGCACCTGATACCAAGCATGGAATCGCATGGCTTTCCAGCATTAGTAGCGATTTCCTTTATTAATAAGCAATTCTCAACAAGTGCACTGTGACAATGTTTAAAATACAGTTCTCTGCTAAATTAACTCGATAATAACAACAAAAATATTATAGAATACTATTGCACAGCTTTTCACTCTAAACACACATCTCTAATTTCTCTCTTTTTCTTTTAATTTTGCGATGTTTCTTCCATTCCTACTATCAGTAATTTTCTTCTAAATTAGTACTCATCCGAGAATGATAAAAAGGGACAGAGAGAGAGATAGAGAGAGAGAGAGAGAGAGAGAGAGAGAGAGGACTGACTTTAGGGCAAAAGGATTTAATACCACCGCTAAAGGTAATATACATCGTTAAGCTCGACGATCAAACGACCAACAGAGACTACCTTCGCAATCTTCTATTAACTGAAAGCTTTCTGTTTGGAGGATTTATTCTTCGAACAACTATTTATCCCGAAGTTGTTCATCCATGTATGACTGACAACAGATAACATAGTTGATACAGGCGTGCTCCTTGCTTGTATTTACAGGGCTTTCCAGCTCAAACATCTTTGGGATACTCTTCTTTCTTCTCGTCATCTGACAAATGAAGAGGTGGGAAACAAAGGATGTTTAATTGAAACTAAGAAATCGACCTTTTTTTTATTATTCAAATGTGTGCTCTTGATCACAATTATTGATCCATTTTGGATCTTTGCCTGTTTTCACTTATAGTTCTAACTTAGTTCAACTTGAAATGCGTCTATCTTAGCGATGTCGTGATCTTTAATCTCATATGACACTCCTGTTTTCTCATTTCTCTCTACTGACATCGGAACAGTAGTTTGCTATTTGTAGAAGGATAGAATGTCGAGTCGAAGCAATCGTTCTAACAACCAAGTTAAAATCGATGGGTTTGCTGTTGACCTAGTTTTACTTGTCATCTATCAAGGCCAGGTCGTTCGCAGTAACATTAAAAGCTAAGTGCCTTGCTTTACTTTCCAAAATTGAGCGGTTTTTCATTTTCTTTTTTTTTTTCTTCTTTACCTACGATCAAAGTCTTTGCAACTCCGTTCGAGAATATTATTTTTTTGCCCATCTTGTTCCACATTTAATATAGAGATTATAGTTTCAAAATGTAAAGAAAAAGGCACCATTGTTTGTCAAATGTGAAATCTTTCTCGTATCCTGATACTGCATATTATTCTGCAAAGTCTGCTTAATTTGAACTGCAGCTATGTAATAGGCTCTTACAGTTACTATTAGATAGCCAACAGATGGAATTTTCTGCTTCCAACCACTCAACTCTACTACGGAGATAACAAAGCAGTTTCTTTTCCCGAAAAGAGATAAATCAACCGAAAACACACGCAATTAACGAACAAGATAAGTTGAATTCATAGTCTCATTGCTTTTGGCTTCATCCTAATAATTCTCACCGCTGCATTTGCTATAAGGCAGCAAGGAGAGCATCAATTTAATTTTTATCAACTTTTGTAACTTTCTCAGCGTTATTGATTGAACGTGAGGCATTTGGTGAAAACTAACGTAATCTTGTCATTGCTTTTCACAACTTCTTTTTTCTTTCAAACACATTCCAAAGTCCGTTAATTTTCTTTCCAACAGATAAGTTCAATAGTTGTTTCTTTGGAAGAATACCAGATTAACACCATTGTTTCCAGATGTGGTTCCTGAACGGAACAAAATTCAATTTTAAAGATTTTTAAACCAAAGGGATATTTTGAAATATTCGGAAAAATTTGTAAACTGTTAAAAATATTTTAAACAATTTTATTTCAAGAAATACAAATAAATATAGTATCTATGATGTTTCCTTTAAGAGGATGTTTGTCGATTGGAAAACAGAATAATAATTTAAAAGTTATTATTTTCATGTAGAATATGAAAGAAATTTCTATATTCACGTATAAATATTTTAATTATTGTTATTATAGGAGTTTCGTTTTTGCAAACAACTTTTATCAGCACATATTTAATCTTACAATATAATCTTTGTATAAGAAATAATATGACATTGTGTGATATAATATAAGAAATAATATGACAATAGCAGGATGCTTTTGAAAAGCATCCTGCTATTAAGCCTGCTAAGGATTAATAGCACATCCCGTGATATTAATTTAAGAATAAAAGACACACCATGATAATCTAAAATTGCCATGGTGTATCCATTTCTCTTGTCTAACTGAAAGATGTCCGCGCGGTTAGCTTAGTGGAAGTGCGCTTCGCAAACATATGCCTGGGTAAGGAGTGTCCTGGTTCGATTCCCGTTGACGACATGAGAAGCTTAAGGATCTTCCTCAGCCATAGCCAAGTTAGCTTGTCTTGGGCGTGGACAGCAGGGTTTTTCTCCCCAGTTTATCTGGGGTTTTTCCTCACGCAATCAGGCAAACCGACCCCTGTATGCACATGGACTACAGTCATGAATACATTCTAGCCATATGCCAGTCCAAATAAAATTTGGGGGGTGGGGGAGAAAGCGATGGTAAACTACCCTGTAAAAATCTCACCAGGAATACTTTGTGGACAAAGCCTACAAAGTCACCTCCAGTCGGAAACGACTAAAAAGGGAAAATCAGTCAGTCAACTGAACAGTAACATAATTGCTGTTAGCTAAATGGTTAACTTACCCGCACTCCAATCATCAGTTTCCAAAATCTCCGCAACCCAGAGATACTGCTATCTCCATCTGCCTAATTAGATATATCAGTTTCTGCACTACCCTTGTGTAAAGAGAAATACAGAAAATGATGATATATTCTTTCCACTCACGTTACACAAGGGTGGAAATACTGATGTGTCTAACTACGCAGATGCAGCCAGTAATATTTCTGGGTAGTGGTGAAGTTGGAAATGCGGAGGATGAGATATAATTTTCATAATTTTCTTTTAAATAACTTATAATGTTCATAACTGTTATCATCATCTATATACCCACCAAATTTGTTTCCCGTTCTCTTAATAATATCTTCCTTAATAAGATTGTGAACTGTGACGTTTGTATTCTTCGAACCCTTGGGACACCATGTATTTTGTAAATATTTCTCATTCACTGCGGGTATCATTTATATTCAGTGACCGGTTTATATTTAGTGGATCGAATTTGTTATCTAGTATTTTCTTCTAGTAAACAGTCTAGTATTCAAGTATTACTGTATATAGTATATCGTTCTTTCTAGTGAATATATCTGTGCTGACTCTGTGAGAAAATTAATTCTGTCTTTCATCTCTTTTAACTGAAAATGAGAGAATTAATAGTTCTTCTATAGTTCATTAGAAGTCGACTATGCGATGCATAAGGTTTGTAAGAAAGTAACGAATTCTTCCATGTGTTTTATCATGTTCGATGCTATGCAGACTACAAAAATAGGGAACAAACAAAAAGAAAAAACTACAGTGTCTATTTTAAGATGTTGTCATGAAAAGAGCATGTCGTACTGCTCTCTTGATAGTCCAATTAAAGCTATTTTCCAAAGATCCCTAGAGTAAGCCAATGGGAGATAGTGCATCATGACTCTATCAAACAATGAAATCGACACTAACATAAAAATACAATTAATTGTATCTTACTCTCGTGCTTACAGACTGCCTCTTTGGTTGTTATTATTTTTAATGTTTATTATATAAAACGTATGGAAACTGTAATGAGTAAATTTATACGCTCACATGTTTTTGATCTCATCCTTCTTAATTCAGTATGCTAACTGAAACAATCTGAACCAAAATACGCAAGAAATCCGTCGCTGCTAACTGCTTACAGTTGGAACAGGGAAATAATAGTTCTGAGGATGTCATTTTGTCATATTTGAGAGTTATTGTCATATGCGCTGCATATTGAGAGACAGATGAAACCAATAGCACGTCTCTTTCAGATTAACAAAACAGACACACGTCGATTGAATTTTTTCTCTTATTTCTTGGCTTCCTTGTTATCATTCGAAGGGCAGTTTCTCCCATGGGCTAAAGAAAATAACACGCGACAGCCAAAAATAATAAATAAATAAATACTTTTTTTTTTTTTTTTTTTTTTTTTTTTGCTCTTTCGTTACCTCTAAGGGTGTTTCTGTGAGTACCATGAAGACAAACAAAAAGCAATCTTCTTCAAACGATTAAATATAAAATCATATCAAAGAGTTTTAATATTTATCTGTAACTCTAAAATTTTTCAACTTTAAGCAGATTAACGCGACTTCCTGATAACCAGTCGTCCACTTCAAACCTTAGCATGTTCTTGTGTGGTATTTAAATGTAAAGAAAACATTCCTGAATGTAGACGGTGTTCATTCAAAGAATTACACCTTCTAACAGCAAATCTCACTCTTTTAAAATAAACACGTCTTGCTAACGATGTTTGTCCACAAAAGCCTGTGTTAAAGGAATCTCGATTTCAGCCCTAGCTGGGAGCAATTAATATAATAGGAAATTATCTTCATTACCCGACAGTAATTTGAATGGATAGTAATGAGAAAGGTAATTTATATGAAGTTCGTTTTCTTTATTTGTTTAATCTGACCATGTCATTAGACACACTAAATGAACAAAAGACTGCTGAGATGAATTCTATGAAAGCTTATAAAAAATTTTAAGCAAACATTACTATAAAAATTCAGTGGCAGAGAATCAATATCGAGAGGTAAGGAATTTATTCAAGACACTCCTCAAAAACTCCAGTTCAAATGACTGGAATATATTTCAGTATAGATTATTAATACCACGTTCTTTGAATTTCTTCGAGAATAGAATTATCTCTATGATGAAGTCATGTTAAACCGTTTTTTTTTCTTCTTTTCTTTAAATTTCCGACCTTAGAAACATAGATAAATTGAAATCGCTTGCTAACATTTACTAATGACTTCAAATATACAATTTGAAATAATTAGTAAAAATAAAAAAAAATTTTATAATTTTTTTTATATTTTATAAGAAATATAAATATCTGTAAAACATTTGTTTAATTACACTCTAATAATAGCATTAACTTTTAAAACAGATGGCAAAAAAATCTAAAACTTTATTACACCTTTTAGGAATCGTAATAAAAGGGATACATTTGCAAGTAAAATTCTGCTTTCATTGTCATTCACTGAACAAGATTATTTAATTCAAAAATCTTAGTATCTTTGCTGTAATTCTGTACGAACTTAAAACGACCCCTGAAACCTAGCCTTGAAAATAACAGAGTATGTTTTCCATTATCAGTTTTTGATGTAAACCAGAATATTTATCCTACTCTCTAAGATTATATTAAGTTTGACAAGAAATTGTATTCTTGTTTGTTTTTGTTTTTTACCCAACAGTAAGTAAACAAAGTCTGGGCGTGAAGTATCTTCACGACTTCTGCATTGATTCCCCATTGGTATCCTCTTTGATCTAGATCCTTTATGAGATCTCAGTGCAGGTTGAAATCGGTCTGGTAGTGGTCCTTCCCATAATGATTTGGCAATACGAGATTATGGAAATTGACGCTGGACTATTTGACCATTGGTTACCTGTCTGGTTTTACGTCCCCTCGGCAGAAGGAGGACAACTCTTGTTCCCTACAGTGTATTTGTAAGTTAATTGCGTGTGTTCTAATGGACGGTTTACCAGTTCTGAGGGGAAAGAACGCCAAGTTAATGGGAGAAGAAACCCTCTACCTCTGTATAAGATCGGGCTAACTCACCTTCAGTTGAAAAGCCCTAATAAGGTTTCTTCGCCTCCTAGACGGGATTCGACCCCAGGTCTTTTCAATCAGAAGGATTCATCTATACCGACTGAACTAGGAAGGCTCTTTAATGAAGCTTTAATAAAGATGAGACAGTTATCCTTTCTCATCCAAGATAAATTTAGAAGTATTAAGAAACAGCTTTTAGAAGTGATGGAATTATGCAAGTAAAATAATGACTTTGTCAAAACAAGACATTAAAAGAATTAAGACATTTTTTGAGTTTTGCTGTTAGCGAGGTCTACTTAAAACTTAATATACTGAAAATGTACCAATTACAAAGTATAGAAACAGTGGAAAATAGATAAACACATCAGTCTTTGCTTTATTTATTAAGGAAATAAGGCCAAAGCAGACATATCTGGAATAACCGATTTTGAATAGTTATGAGGGAACCAGAATGCAGAAGATACGCCCAAGCGAGAACGATGGCAAGACAGAAGAAAATGGCAACAGAAACATTGCTTTCCATGCATAGAGACAAGGATGACTCCTATATTTACTATTACTACTATTAGTTAAAAATACAAAGTTAACTTTATATGGAAGGAAGATTCAACACCAATAATAAAGAACACGAATCATAAATACTATTCTCCTAATATGAATAGTAGCCAAGAAGTAATAGGGTAATCATATAATCCAATATTAACAATTGAACCATCCCCAACGGTTCGAATCTTACATTGGTGGGGATTAAAATAAAAATAGTAATCAATAATATAACATGATTCAAATACATATTAATTAATAATCGAAATAATGATGTATTGTCTTGCAAACCTTATCATGTAAAATATAATTTTCTAATTTATACATTTTTATTAATTTAAAGTTTTACTTCGCACCGATTCTGTTTTCCATATACATGTCTGATATACTGCACAATCCATTGTCATCTATCATGGCCCTCTACGCGGATGATACAGCAATATTAGCCAGATCTCTACAGCCACATCTTACCATCAAAAAACTGCAAAAACAAAACGACTACTGATTGAAAAATGATTCTCCAAATGGAGACTGCAAGTGAATCCCCAGAAGAGCATGGCCATGCTATTCACCAGAAGACCAATGCTTCCTAAAGGGGACATCTTCGTTTTTAACACAATAATCCCGTGGCAAACAGAAGTCATACCTTGTTGTACTACTGGACGGAAGGCTAACTTTCAACTGCCATATCAAAGCTCTCTGTGTAAAGGCATCAAAAGCCATTGCTAAAGTCTATCCTCTAATTAACGGGAACAGTAAACTAAACTCCAGAATCAAACTACTTATCTACAAACTGATTGTTCCTCCTATACTCACTTATGCTTCTCCGGCTTGGAACCATCCCGCTGATACTAATATTCTCAAATGACATCGAGTGCAAAATAAATGTTTACGAATGATGCGACCATGGAGGGTGTCGTAAGAAATGTGCAACTCCATCGGGACAAAGATGTCCCCTATATTTACATTTTCCTGCATATAGCAACAAAGTTCTTTTCAAAAGCATACACCCAAACAAATTGGTAAAACTAGCCTGCAAATTACGAAGCAACGGATTACTTCAAACATAAAAGACCAAAAGCCATCTAAACTCAAATTTTGATGTTTAATCTCCAAGCGCACTCAGGGTGAGCAATTGGCTCATAAAATTTTCCACTCACTGTTTCTCTATCAGATAGCGGAGAGTAATAAAAGCATTTTGCTTCACCCTTTATGTCAGAAATGTTAATCGTTAAAAGTTTTACTTCATTAACAAAATAAAGAATGAAAACACACAAAAAAAAATCAGAAATCACGAAATACTGTTCTGTCAATAACAGAGGCAGATAAATAAATAAACGACATAAAATACATTGCATTGTATTTCAATTTTTGAGACTAAAAAAATTAAAAGAAGTATTCACTATTCACCACGCGAACCCTTTTTCTTACCGAGTCTTTGCGTATATTGTGTACATTAGTTTTCATTTTCTGAATCTCTTTCCATTAATAATCGAACACAGCCTAGTGTTTCGGTTACTGTCTTCATTGATACGAAAAACAAGTCCGTTATTATAAAAAGGAAGGTAAAAGTGAAGATGATTTACACCGATATCCATCTCTTAATAAAATGAACTGTTAGTGTGGTAAAGCAGTACCTTTGGTAGCAATCTGGGATCCAAATTCATAGTACGAAGGCATCTTTTGTTAACATGATTTGGCTCGTTGCCAAATTGCCATGTGCAGATGGCAAGTGTGAAACGTTTGCATCAAGAAACAAGAACTTGTTTGTTTCTTAATAAAAATGTTTAACATTGGACTCGTCTCCATCTTTTTTAATGCAATCTCCAACGCTTCCTTCCTTAACTGACAATCTGTCGCATTTTTAAAGACACTGTGTTGAGTTAAGGATCCAGAGCCGTTGCTACGGTATTTGTTAGCCTTATTGATATCACTGACACGCTTATTGCGTTTGTCACCTGTAATTGGATTCAGCAACGACTTCAGAAGGCACCAGATGGTCTTAACGGGGTATTTAAAAGGTCGGGACCATCAAATATTAGAACTGTAGAGAGTTCACCCAATAGGTGTTTGACAAAGATTCTGTGATTAATAGAGTCTTACAAGAGTTTCAGTAAACGTTGAACTATTTTTCTTTAGAAAGTAAATAAAGATAATAGTGCATGCTAGACGACTCTGCTCTTCCCATTAATCATGCCTACATTCTTTTTCTGTTAGGTTTTAGAACAGTTAAAGAAAGATGATATGAGCAAGATAATGGCGCTAAGGAAACTATAAACAATCATCCAGAGATAATATTCACTGGATATTTCGGTAATAAAAATACATGCCAAATTATATTTTGTATGTCTTACAGTCGTTAACAAAATAAACGATCAATTTCTATTATCTGTTGTTGCCAAAACTAGACGTTATTGTCCAAGCATGCATTTGCTTCAGTCATTGTAACGGCTAAAGAAATTCCCGTTGATGCAATCAACCTTCATCAAAAGTCCGATTAGGTTTATTAGATATTGGAACATAATGGAAATCTATGGCAGAACACGAAAGGCTATTTATTCTGTTTATCCTTGTCTCTACAACACACACACACACACACACACACACACACACACACACACACACACACACACACACACACACACACACACACACACACACACACACACACACACACACACACACACACACACACACACTTTTTATGTTGTCTCTTTTCTCTGCTTCTATGTCAGTTTCTCTCTTTCTCTCTCTCTCTGACCAGCTAGCTGTCATACTAGTATATCCCCCTACGTCTGTTGTAGCACTGACTGCGAAATGCAAGTTGTTATCGGTGCCACTGGCAATCACCACGGTAGAGTTTAATGCAGGGCTCTACCACAAGGAAATTGCAACTTTCTCAAAGGCCTCGGCAGAAAGAAACATTAACAAATGGTCGAGTAGATGTCACAACGCACTTCATTGCATAAACGCCTTTTGATGGTCGTATCCCTTCTTTCTATAGAGTATCCTTTCTTCCCTCTTCTCTTTGCTTATCTCGTAACAATGCAGGTGCAAGGCCTACAAAGGGCCGCGGTCTCCATTCTTTAGGTGCATCGATTTCCTTCCTTTTTATACGAGAGAGAGAGAGAGAGAGAGAGAGAGAGAGAGAGATTATGTCACTGCGTATTTTTATACCAAAACATGTCCCTCCGAAGTCTCAAAATGTACCTTCTACTTCGACCTTATTGAAATATCACTTAGAGACATTGTGAGAAGTACACTTCGGTGGCCATCTTTGTTACGCTATTTCGTGGATTTTCAATGTCGTTAAGCCTACCGAAGACGGACACATTTTTGAAGATTGTTTACGAACTTCGGCTATTATCAAGTAGAAGAATATATAAAGAAGGCTATTTAGCTTCAAATGATCCTCCTTTTACTGTGCACTAGTAATGAATCAAAACCCAACAAGAGCATAAATTTGGTTGCAGTCGAATTAAGAAGAATTTGTTGTAAAATGCAAAAGCAATCTGTTTGCTAAATATCAGCCCGGGCTTTTGAGACACTCCCTTGCTCTAAAAGCAAATACAGGGTGGCCACAAATGTTTACCCTGATTTCAACTGGCTATAATATTTTAACAATAAAACTAACGGAATAAATTTTGTTGCAGGTAAACTTGGGCACTCATAAAGTTTCCATACTGGTTTCTTCAGCATACTGCTTTTACCACCGGGAGCAAGACTGCTTATTTTCTTTAAAAATGGCTTCAGTACAGGAAAAAGCCCAATATGTTTTGTGACTATCAGAAAGAAAATCTCCAGTTACAGTGCCAAATTGTTTGGAACATGTTTGGACAATTTGGACTTTGTACGCAAACGCTTGGAATTGTTTGCGTACAAAGTCCAAATTGTCCAGGAGATAAAGCGAGATAATCTTCCAAGGCGTGAAGAATTTGCTAACCTCATTTTGAACCGCATCGATGAGGATAATAATTTTTTGCAGCGGGTTTGTTTCTCTGATGAGGCAACATTTCACGTGATTGGAGTAGTCAACAGACGCAATGTAAGGATCTGGGGGATCTGAAAACCCACACGCCATAAGAGAACACATCCGAGCTAGTCCAAAACTCAATGTGTGGTGTGTACTAATGCATGATCGAGTGATTGGCCCTTTCTTCTTTCTTGAAAAAGAAATTAATGGAAATGTGTACTTAGACACGCTCAATAATTATGCCATTCCCTAGCTACAGGAGATGCAACCAAATGTTATCTTTCAACAGGACGGAGTCCCCCCCCCTCCTCCTCATTGGTCTCGTGATGTTTGCAATCGTCTTAATCGAGAATTCCCGAATCGCTGGATTGGCAGAGATGGTCCAATCCCATGACCCCGAGGTCACCGGACATTACCTTTAGACGTGTTACCCGCGGTGCACATGTTGAAGTTGTTCATTGACTTTTTTTTCTCTATGTTATGCATTGAAGTCTAAATTTGTGTTCCATTTCAAGTATCCACTGAAGAGTTATAATATATTATAATCAAGGTAAACATTTGTGGACTACCTGTAAACTCCGACGCTCCTTATTAGCAATGGAAAAGTGGCTATTTTTTCCACATATCCATCCATCCATCTCCTGACCTATTTTCTCTATTTCTTTATCGTTCTATTTCCGATAATTTTCCATTTCTTGTATTTTCGAGCCTTACAATCTTTCTTTTTCTTTCCCAATTTTTACCATTCTTTCTTTCACCATCTGACTTTTTGTGTTTTTTTTGGGTTTTTTTTTTGTTTATCAGTTAGTTTAAAATCGCACTTTCACGGCTTTCATTCAATCTTGAATTCTACCTTTCTTTATTTCTATATCATCTTTCTTTGCCCTTCTATTCTGCTCGTGCGTTTGTTTCTATTCTATCTCTCTCCCTCTTTCGTTCTTTCTTTTGTTTCTTGTTTATCCCTTCTTTTTTCTTATTCTCTGTTTTCATTCTTATATATCCACCTCTCTTTCTTATTCTCTCTTCTCTCTCTCTCTCTCTCTCTGCTATTGTTTTTCTCTCTTTCTCTCCATTATTTGCTTTTATTCTATTTTTTACATATGTCTAGTCATAAAGATTATTTTATTACAACTGCCAAATGTAGATCTTTAATAAAATGGAATATATTTTATTCACAAGTAGTTTGACTTGATAATAGTTTCATAAATAATGAATGAAGTACATCTTACCAATCCTTCTCTTTCAAGAAAATAAATAAATAAAAAACACTAAATGGAGATTCATGAAAACAAATATAAATGAAATAAAAAAAAATCAGCAATACACGATTATCTTTTCAAAAAGATTATTCAACTTTATCGAATGAAATTCTAAAGGTTCCAAGAAAAAAATGATTTGGTTATGATGTAGAACTTAAAAGATCCACAGGGATTTAACGTTGACTGTACACATATCGGCACTCAATAAGAAACCTTTATACATATATATATAAACGTCAGCTTATATCCAAAATGATTGGTCACGTGTGTCACCTCGTGTTCTAGGCAAACTACTTAAGAATGCTGGCGGTCAGTATTCGTAAATAGTATCGATCACAGCGGGAAAAACAAAGGATCTTTCGAAGTTCGATGCAGGACTTATTGTTGGTACCGGTCTGGCTGAAGCCACGATTTTGAAAACAACGGAGTACTCTTATTTCTCAAAAGGAGAGATATTGAGGGGGTATAATCAGTGGGAAAATAATTCACACTGCAGGTCTAAGAGAAGGAACTGCGCGCAATTGACCGAAGCATTTAACGAAGGCTGTTCCCGATCCACATCTTACCGAACCAATCGCAGAGAAATGAACAGATTCGGTTTTAGCAGTCGCTTGCCTATACGGAAGCCACTGATTTCTGCACAGAACAGGAATTTTTTTCTCCAGTGGTGTCAGGAACACTGTGACTAAACGCCCGAAGATCAGAAAACATTCATGTGGTCCGAGGAGTTCACAGTGCTCCTTCTTGTGTACTGACAGAAAATTTGGCGGCAGCCAAATTAAGCAATGAACCCTGTTTACCTTATAAACACTACTCACGTTTCTTGATGGTTTGGAGAATGTTCACTTTGTACGAAACGAGTCCAGCGATTTTCTGGAAAGTCGGGTGCCTATCAAAGAATAGTTGATCATTGTTTTAGATCAAGTTCATTCTGCAATGTTGACTTTTTATTCAGCAGGTGATGGTTGTTTCATGGACGACATTCTATGTCCATCAAGCAAGAACTGTTCAGCAGTGGTCCAGTGATCATCACAGCGACTATCACTATCTTCTCTGGCCATCACAAAGTCCGAATTTCAAATCATTGAGAATGTGTGGAACAAATTAGAAAAGCTGTTCAGGGAGCAAAGTCCTCTCCCTGCAAATCTGAGGCAGTAAAAAGGCTGTGTGATGAATACCTTGCTGGTATTATATCCATTGAATGACTGAAGTTAATGTAAACTCTTCAATAGACTGAAATAAATAAAAGAAGTGCATTAAAAGTAGCAAGGCCGCTTCTTTGAATGCGTGTTCTTTTATTTCTTTTTGCCTTTCTATTATTTTTCCGTTTAGTTTTATTTCTTTTCTATTTTTTATTAACATTTATATCGTCCGGATAGTCTGCAATTCTCATGCTTCACATAATGATCTTTAATTGTGGTTTCCTGCTTCACTTTTATGATCTTCTTGCGACAGAAGAAGCAGACGAATATTCCATTGATGAGAGCAATTAAATAAGTTGGAAAATAAATAAAATAACACGTGTCCTTGGATTATCGCGGCGAGATGCAAATTAAAGTTCCTGTTATTAAATAAACAGCTGGGAAGAATTTAAAAAAATATATTGGGTTATTCTCTGAATATTAAAGTCATTGCAAGAGAATGAACGAAAAATGTGAGGCGGGAGATAACCATCGGGATTAAGAGACAAAGCTGGTTCATTATGGATGGACCAGTTCCCAGTCTCCGTTAATTACCAACCGACTGAGCGAAAACATTAAAGTGAGAATCGCAAAAGCTGTTAACGTCATGAGTGATACTTGAACACCTGAGGAATTAATCGCATTTATTCCTGAAACAGAATGCCTGAACAAATCAGGTTAATTAACATTTACTAATTAGTTAATATGATTATGTGTGAATAGTATCGAAGAAATACGCCCGTCAGAATACAGAGCCGAATGAAATATGACGAATAATTCCCACCATACGTCATCATGATTTTGTACAATTTCTTTGCCAAACCCATCTACAGAAATGACGTGGAAATTTTCAAATGACTTTAGAGACATAAACTCGCTTACGCTTTTAATAATTGAATTAACTACTTCCGTTTAATGTTTTAGCTAAAATCGAGCGAGAATATATGCTGTTTCCATGTCTACTTCCACATCCTACCAAATTTGTCTGTTGCTCTCCAGGTTATGACTCATCGGCAACTGTAGAAAAGAAGTGAAGGACAAGACAATAACATTTACCCTTTTTCCTTAGCACAAATACAATTACATGGTATTCAAATATATATCTTGTTTCGTTGTTTATTTCAGAGAATTATTTACGTTATGTGTCCTCTGATCTTCTTCCCTTCTGTTAATAAATTGCATATTCTGTTAACATCTTCTTCCCTTCTGTTAACCAATTGCATCTTCTGTTAACATCTTCTTCCCTTCTGTTAACAAATTGCATCTTCTGTTAACATCTTCTTCCCTTCTGTTAACAAATTGCATCGCGCATTATTAGGTATTATAATCCAACACTTTTGATCTTAATGAATAAAGTGGAATTTATATATAATTTGTATGTTCAATTATTATTATTAGTTATTTCTTTGCATTATTTTTCGAATGGGTTACAGTGATAACATATTGATAAAAGTGAATTTAAAATAAAATAAAATAAATAATATTCCACTTAATAACAGAATTTATGTGAATTTGAAAAATTTCTTCATTTTAACCTTAAAGTCATTTTTTCAAGATTTATCTTTTTTTTAAATTTCTATCCATACAATGAAGAGGAAATCGGTGTGTATTTATTAATCCAAGTTTATTTTGTAACTAGAGGTACTATAATTATTATATTAATAATTACAGTAATGTTCATTAATGTTATTTTATACTATTAATTATTATTATTATTATTATTATTATTATTATTATTATTATTATTAAGAATTGATAGTTGAACTGAATTCAGTACCTCTATCAATGTAATTTAAAATCATTTATTCAACAATTATATTTAACATGGAACTTTATTTTTTGAAAATATTCGTAACTCAATTAAAATCTTTTCTTACAGAGTATCATAAATAAAATATCAAAAAAGCTACATCTTGAAATGTTTATTTATAACAAGTGAATTACATCATTATGAATATATCATGTTTAGCTAATTCCTAATGAATAACTTAATATTAAATGTAGATTTGAACTTTGAAATTTGAACTTAATTGGTTGATGAACTGAGTCATTGACCCTTCATCTGGATTTTAGTTTGTGGGTGATGAAATTATTGCGGGTAATTTACCCGCTAATTGTGATCATCAAGGCTGAATCAGCTTTCTCTTGTGATGGAAGATTTCGGTTTTTTATGTTTGAAATGATGTGAGGGTTTGTAGTCCACTGCTTGTCGAATTAGCTGATTATCTGTGATTGTGAAGAATTTCTGCAATGACTATTATGTAGGTCTTGATGTAACTGGATGTTTCTGATGAACCACTGAACATTAAATGCCATTCTTAGGCATTTATTCTGTATTATCTGAAGTCTGTTGATATTGTTTTTAGTTGTGTGACCTCAGGTTGGAGAGGTGTAAGTTAGTTGTGGTCTGATTACTGATTTGTAAAGGAGAATTTTGTTGCTTATGCTTAGAAAGCTGTTCCTATTCAAAAGTGGATATATCTGTGCGATGGTCTGACTTGAAATTTAGATCTCTGTCAAGATGAACTCCCAGATATTTGGTAGAATTGTGCCAAGAGATGATTTTACCAAACATTTGTATGCTTGTATTCGGTTCTGCTTTACGTCTGGTGAAAAGTACTGCAGAGCTTTTTGGGGGGGTCGATTGCGATACGCCATTTGGTGTACCAATCCTCCAATTCATTGACTGCTCTCTGCAGCTTGATTATGGCCAGATGTGGAAGGAGGGATCTTGCTATAATGATTGTATCATCGGCATATAGAGCCGTGATAGATTGGGATGATTTGGGGAGATCAGCCATGTATATGGAGAAGAGTAGGGGAGATAACAGAGAACCTTGAGGAATGTGATTCTCCTCTCTGTGGAACTGATCCCGTTGAGTTTTATTTAAAATTTTCTGTTATTTAGATATGATTTGATAAGTAGAACTAGTGGTAATGGAATTCCAACTTCGTGTAGTTTAAAAATTAGTCCGTGATGCCACACTCTATCAAATGCCTGAGTAATGTCCAGGAAAAATGTGCCAGAGTGTTGCCATTCATACCCTTCGGTTATATATTCGACAACTCTGTAAATTTGTAGCGTTGTGGAGTGATATTTCCTAAAACCGAATTGTTCGTCTTGAATGATATGGTTGATATCTGCTGCCTCTTGAATCCGTGTGAGAATAGCACGTTCGGCTATCTTACCTATGCATGAAAGAAGGCTGATTGGTCTGTAGTTTTCAGGAAACAGTGTATTTTTTCCAGGTTTGGGAATTAGGAAAACCTCGGCAATTTTCCATCGCTCTGGGAAATAATTTAACCGAACAGGTTAAGTCACTAAAAACACTAGATATAAAACTAAAAGGTGTAATATTAAAACTGATTACATTTCTCCTCTTTAAATTTACTGAACTTTAACAATTTTGAAAAAATTACTTACAGTAATTTTTCTTTCGTATTTTATATTCAAAAATCTCTTTTTTTTTCAAAGAATAGCCTCCTTTCCATTAATTTGTGCGAACGAACTAATTTTTTGTTTTAAAATGGAAACCATATGATAAAAATATAATAAAAATAGACAGTACATATATTATTGTAAAACTGTAAGTATATTAATTAGTGTGAAATGCCACTGGCAAATTAGAATATAGAAAAGTTAGAAAGAAACGAAATTAAATAACCCTTCGTATATGTCAGGAGGTAAAATCAAAAAACACCAAATTTCAATAGTGGCTGCGGTTAGCGTTGACATTCGTTGATAATTCGCATGGAGAGGGCCTAGGGAGATGGAGAAGCACCAAACAAGATTCACGATGTAGTCGGGCGAAGATAGGTCGCGAGGGAACGTTCACGTCCTACCGTTCCGGTAGATCACGGCGTTAATCTTCTTTGGGATACGGTTCTCTTGGGCTTCGACCACCGATGGTTGAATTGGCTGTACGTTATTTCCGAAGTCAATTCAACGATCGATGTAGAATGACGTTAAAATCGCTTTATATTTCAAGTACAGAGATACATTTCAGGCGAACGTCATCGTCTATCTTACATCGTGTGAGAAGTGACCAAATTGAGGTGGATAAATGTAGCAACGTCTTTCCTGATACTTTCCTTCTCTCTAAGAGAGAGAGAGAGAGAGAGAAAAGAATGCCTTCCTCGTTTTGCAGTGTAGATTGTGAAAAACAGGAGGAAAAAAGAATAAAAGAAATCTGAACAAACATCCTTGCTTACATCCTAAATAAGGAAACGTTGCTCACGAATTTTCATTACTTGCTCATAAGCAGTAAATGAAACAGGCAGTTTAACGGGGCGTTTGTTTCCTTCAAATTACGTAGGGAGAGATTATAAAAAGCCTATTCAAGCGAACTTTTATAAGTTCGCTGGAATAAAAATGCACATAATCATCGCAATTTAAATATACTGTAAATACTGCAGAAATTGTCACAGAATTTTTAGGGCAAATCGTATTCCTTGTTACTAAAATTATGTATTTTATTAAAACAGTTAATGTTTCGAAATTCAGCAACAGTACGAATTATTTTTACACAGTTTTAATGATATCATTTCTGCTTCGAAAATTGGAAAGTAGCTAGTGAAACGATATAAAAAATACTCAATTTACAGACATCAACATTAATGGCATCCCTTATGAACACAGAAATTAATGAAAGTATCTTGCAAGCATGTTTTCCATTCAGAACAAAAAATTCTCCTTATAATATAATATAATATAATATAATTTAGAAAAAAGACGACTTCCTCTTTGCTGTCTTATCATTTCCGGAAAACAACGTTGCGTAGCACGATTATGAAATTTATAATGATAAATAAAATTTATATTTCTAAAATTAATCTATTATATTATATATTAAAATATATTAATATATTCAACTATTTGCAAAATATTTTGAAAATTGAAGCATATCGATGACTCAAAGACAATTTGGCAATGAGTGTGGTGTTGATTTGCGTGCGTTAATGCGATTTTAAAAAGGTTTTAAGGAGATATGTAACTTTTCTCCTGACAAAAATGGAAAATGTAGGCAAAAAAAGGAAATCTACACTTACTCAAGATCATTTGCTAGTTAGGAAATGAAACATTAATGCAATATTGTTTGTAATATACTTAAATAGAAACTTTGCAGCTAATGGGATTAATATTTTTGATATTACAGTCCGTCGAAGATTGTTAGAAGCAGAGTGAACAACTGTTGACAAAGGCTTTGCAGCAAAAGAGGTCCCAGTGGGCAAACTATACAAAGGTTGAGAAGTGGAAAAGGTAGTAGTATTCTTAGAGGAGAGCCATTTCTTTGTCCAAGGAAAGTGAGTAGTCTATGTTCGCAAATGGCTGAGAAGACACCTCCCACACACACTATCAGCGATCCTAAACACCCTGTCTAAATGATGTTCTGGAGTCGATTTTTAAATGAAGGTCCAAGATCACTTGTGCCTGTTGACAGGATGATGAAATGTGACCAGTGCATAAAATTATAGGAGAAAAGAGTGGTCCCAGAGAGCCAAAAACACAAACTACTGATTTTAGACAGGATCCTGCTCCATGCCACACTTCAAAAAATGAAAGAGTGCCTCAAAAATCAGAACATCCAATTGCTTCTGTAGTCAGGTAACTCTCCTGATATACCACAATAGAAAATGTTTGAGCAATTGGAAAAGAGACTTGGAAAATTAAATTATGATATCTTAATACAATTCATTATAAAAGTATGTTTCCAGATGCAGAAATAAGAGAAAGGTGTTCTACAAATTAAGTGGATATTGAATATAACATTATTTGAAAGCCGAATATATAGAAACTATAACGTTTCGGCGGATCCAACCTTTCAGGACAGCGTTGATTCACCGAAGTGATGCCTCTTGTCTCTTTATTTCAGTAATTCTTGATGATTTTAAAAGGTGTCACATTTTAAAAGGTATTTTAAAATGTGACACCTTTTGGCAACTCGTATGGGAAATGATGACTTCTGCATCACTTCAACCTGGGTATTTTACATATCGATCTGGCTCCCACTGACGAGACCTCAACAAAGGTCGAAACCGGTCTAGGCAGTGACCCCTTCCCGCAAGGAGATGTGCTTTGCATTATGGAGAATACTAAGGAAAGTGATCAGAAATTACCCAAATTTTCCACGACCTGTTCCTGTCGTGAAAGGTTGCTTACGCTTGGATCCGTCGAAACTTTTATAGTTTCTATATTCGGCACGAAACTCTTCTAGTTTCTATATATTCGCTTTGAAATAATTTTAGATTCAATATCCACCTAATTTTTATGATGTTGCATCGCCAAGAGCTCTTTATTACTAAAATAAAGTGTTCTTGGCTCTTTATTTCACTAATATGTTCTACGTTCGTAGAGTCTTTGTTACTGAAGCCGCGAGACAGAATATGTGTTTTTTATCTGAATATCAACGTCTTCAATCGCAGGACTATGATTACGATTTCATTTCTTTTGACACTGAGCAATCTAATCGAAAATCAATAAAAGTTTATATTTGCGATCTAATACTTGGTTCTTCAATGTCGTACTTGTTCCAACTATTAAGCTTACGGAAAGAGCAGTGGCATTCGGATATTTGAGAGATGTTCGCAGGGAACTATCGAAGTAATGGACGTTTCTTTGAAATAATGCAAAGAATAAAGAACAGAGGGAAATGAAATTCGCCTTTTATCTGTTGGTGAAAGTCTACATAGGAAAAAAGAAACGATCCGTTCTGCTTCTGCTAATAATAATAAACACTCACGGACTGTGATTGTTTCTTTTTTTTTTTCTTTAATTTTAGTAAAATTTACACTAATACTGCCATTCGTATTTTAATATCTGAACCTTTTGTTGTGTTTATTAGTTTCTTACATTGTTCATAAAATTTCCATTTTCATATATGAATATGAGAAATTTCGCATGTGTAATTCATGTTTGTAAATTTATGTATTTTATTAATTTTTATTTTTAGTACTAGTGAAAATTTTAGAATTTTTTAAAGAAAAACAAACATTGCTAATCGAGTTTATAACAACCTATGGTGAGATACGTATTTTCGTTTATGACTAAAGTGAATAATGAAACTGATTTGAAAATTCAAGGAAATTAAGTTAAATGAAGTTCCTGAAACTTCGACCTGCTTCCAAATATTAAAACAAACATCGCTTCAATAAAGCTAAGCAGAAATAGATTTCTGGTCCGTGTCAAGAATTTTCCTTCTCAAGTACAATTGCAGGCAAGCGTTGTGAAAGTATACACTGCTTGGAAAAAAGTCAACCTACACACTCTTGGGAGAGGTGCATCGTGCCATTTAACGAGCCCCGTGTTTGTAGCCAGGAAAAATTGGAGGAATGTGTTGCTTCCAAATCAGTGCAACTGTGCCCGAGTAAAATGGCTATGAGTAGGCAACTGACTTTGAAAGAGGCATTCTCTTAGGATGTCATGTTGCAGACCTATCTATTAGGCAAATTGTTGACAATTTGTCCATTCCAGCTCAATATAACTAGTGATACCATACTGAGATGGATGCGAAGGAAGTCAACTGAATGTGCAGACCACAGTGGACGATTCACCACACTCACCGAACTTTGCTGTAGGGTGATATGAAGTATAGTATGTAAAAAGCGCCATTCATCGGCCAATGCTTTAAATGCTGAATTCGGGAATCCTGTGGAAAACTAATCTGCACAAAAACATTCGGAACCGAGGCTCACAACATGAGTTTACATGGTAGGGCCGCAATATGCAAATCCCACGTTAGGATCATCTTCGGTCACCAACATGAACGTCTTCAGTGGGGCAAATAGCATGCATGGTGGGAAGTGGAAGCTTGGAAAGTTTGTTATAGAGTGAGGAATCACGATAGACCCTCCCCCGCTACCGAGCAGATCGACGATTATTGGCGTGGCGGTTGCCCGGTACACACCTCTTAGCAGAGTGCTTAACCCCAACTATGAAAATCGGAGGTGGGGGTGTGATGGTATGGTTCTGTGTTTCCTGGTTTGACCTTGGCCCTCTATTTGTGCTTCCTGACCACTCATCTCATACATTATTTGTGCCTAGTATATTTTTGTATTGCTGTCGTGTCATATTATTTTACGACCCATTATTTAATTCCTTATTTGTGTATATAGGGAAATTTTGTTTACAGGAATTCTATGAAATTCATGGGAGGTTTTGTCTGTGTGCTGTAGTTGTCTTTCTCCAAACGAATTTCTGGTAGGAGATTTATTTTGGCAATCTGTCGTGGCAAAAAGCTGCGTTTACGATCGCAAGTCACAGGTTGTTTGTTTTCCTTGTACAAAGAGGGCATCACAGGTAATGACAGTGAAAAATAAGACTAACGAGGACAAATAACACTTATAGTGCGAATATGCACGAAGGGACGCTGGAGTGCTGGCTTTCCGCCTATGGTATACGATGAATCTCTCACCGACTCGTCTCTACCTGTACACATCAGACGCAGGTTAAAAGGTCCGTGTCAGAATAAGTCGTAGGAAAAGTCATAAACAAATGAATAGTGAGAAAATAGAATAGAAAGGTAAAGATAAAAACTCTTTTTGTGCCCATAACATTCTAGACTTTATAAAATTTCTAGTCGAGTATATAAATTATGTGATACAACTAATAGTAATTAGACCCTCCCCGTCTATGGTATTCAGAAAGTAAAAAAGATCATTAGGATCGCAAAATAAGATTTGAAACTAAAGTATTCTATCAAAGATAATGTCCTGACTATATTTTTATGTTTTCTTTTCTTAATAGGATGATCGGTCCCGTCCGTCCAAAGCTAGATCACACATTGACAGGGTATACTTTGATGTGTCTTCCATTTTCACTAATGTTCCAGTGAACGAGGCACTAGTGCTCCTTTCCAAAATATTCCACCCCATTGACATTTGGATGCTCTTTACGTACTGCCTCAAATTGGGTATTTTAAGTGGAATAATCTACTCTTTAAATAAATCGAAAATACAGCAATGGACGTCCGACTTTCGTTACGTGGAATCTTTTGAAACGTTGACATTTAGTTCAGCCCACTTTAAGGACAGACATATAATACGCCCACAGATACAAGACCTTTCGACACTTCTGCGCATGTCAAAAGAAGGAGAATCCATTCCGATAATAGGGTAATCAATCCGTCTTCTGGGATGAGTTGTTTATTATTACACGTCGAAAAATTAACTTCTCTTTTATGATCACTGTAGTTTTTAAAGTGGTAACTATTTTGCGTGTATAACAGTTGGAAACGTTTACATATAAAGCATGTGATTTCGCGTATTATTGGCCAATTCGTTCATTGGCTTATTTCTTTCTCCCCTTCAGCATGAATGGACTCTTCTTAGCAATCTACCAACGAGAACTCTCCCTTCTATGGTCGGAATATAATGTCTCTGACATTTGGTTACACAGTCCGTAGGGTGTTTCTAATTTTTTACAGTTCCTCAACAACATCCACCCACGAATTACCTTTAAAGTTGAAGAGGAAAATTACGGATTTGGCCTTCATGGATACAAGGCAATCAGATACGTCCCTAATGAGCTCAGTCTATAGGAATCCTACATGCACATGCAAGTACATACATGCCACTGTATATCACAACACCATCCTGTCGAGAACTTGTGATTTTCATAACTTTAGTCTCCGGGTGAAAAGAGTTCTGTGAAAGGAATCAGAGACGATCAAGATGACATGAAAACTGAAGAAAAAGATGGTCTAAATGTCTGGAATAATTACCTTTAAAAATTTGCAAAATGAAACAACAAACTACAGCATGATGATAGAAAAGACTCAACAGAAATGGATCCAGGAATACTTATCAATACAAGAAGGTGAAGAAACCATCGAAAACCTCAAAGGTAGAAAGGTAGCCATAGTAGATGATATTCAACCAGAAATGCTCAAAGAGAGGAAAAAAGTTTTCCAGTGGCTACACTGCATAATTCAGAAAGCCTGATCAGAGAAATGAATACCAGATGATTGAAATAGCGGCCTTATAAGTTCTATTGATTTCATACGTGCACCTCTAGTACCATGACAAACACATAAAATTGTAATGATATGAGATCGGGAAACCAGAGAGAACAATGAATAAGGCCTTAGTAGTAAATGGTATAATTTCCTCTGGTCATATTTTAAACAAAGAAAAGCTTTGTTAAATGGTCATATCTTTATGAAACATTTTGACCGTAGAATACATTCCAACATGATGTGGAATTTGCAACTTCAGGATGACATCAAATTGTTGGCTCCATTATTAGAGCAGATCGATTTAATTTAGGTGATCGATTTTAATAAATATCTGATATTCTGGCAATGATTTTCTATAAATATTACGGGAGAAAGAAAAAAAAAGAAAGAAAAATGAATGAATTATTTCCATGTCATGTAATTTCGTGTACTGCGTTTATGAGAAACCATTGGTAGACATTGTATGGTTCGTTTCACAAATTAATGAAAAACCAAACAAACATGTGACCTAAGTAATATACCAGGCACTAATGACAAGATCAAGATAAGATAAGGAATCGTGACGTGATTGGTTGTTCAGATGATGGCGTCATTGAGTGTGTGTGTGTGTGACGTCATGAGTTTGGAATATTTGGAATTTATCTGGGAGAATATATATAATATATATATATGTGTGTGTGTGTGACGTCACGTTGTTTGTTTTATTTGATATGGCATTGTGGGTGATGTTTAGAGATAAGGATTCGTGTTGTGATTGGTGGGGAAGTATGAACAAAAATAGGGGTAGGGTGAATGGGGAAGCGACGTCCGTGTCCTGGATGTGTGTTGTTATCAGATGTAGATAAGTGACGTAATTTGTTAGTTGTAAAAAAGTGACATTATAGATTTGAATGAAAAAGGAAGATATATGAGTGGATAAGGATTCGTGACATGGTTGGTGGAACACTTTAAACCAAATAGGGGGTAGGGTGAATGGGGGAAGCAACATCAGTGTCCTGGATGTGTGTTGTTATGAGCTGTAGATAAGAAAATAGTTTGCGTAAGGCATTGTGGGTGATAGTTAGTGATAAGTTAGAGTTTGGAATGTTTAGAATGTCACTCGGGGGGGGGACCCCCAAATCTGTCAGTGACATCCTGTTGTGTGTTTGGCTTGCGTATGGCATTGTGAGTAATGGTTGGAGATAAGAAATCGTGACGTTATAAGTTTGGAAATTTATGGGGAACATATGTCTCAGTGACATCACGTGGTGTTTTGTTTACCTATGGAATTGTGGGTGATGTTTAGAGATAAGATATATTGGAATTTCCCAGGGTGACACACATCTGTCATTGTCATCAAGTTTTGTCTTTGGTCGTCTATTGCTAGCAGTACTCATTTTCCAATAAGTGTGCGATATTTCATTCCTGTTATTGAATATGAAGTCTAAATTAAAATTGCCAGAGTTAGCGGCAGCGTTTAGACATTTTCTGAATAATTAATTATAGGTACCATTGCTATCCCTCAAATGCACTTTTTTTCGCATATTCATAAATCATCCGAATATTTTTATCTGTCTATAATTTAAGATCTTAAAGATCAATAAATAAATAAATTTTGTGTGAATTCACAGTGATTTCAAATAAAAGTGATCTTACTTAAATTGCATAACACATCAATGACACCATTTGTTCATTTAAGTACGTTTTTTCTTGTCAAAGTTATTGGGTATGGGAATTTTAGTTTAGAGTGAAGAGGTAGTGGCAGCCTTTCACTTTTTCTGAATAATTAATTACAATCTATCACAGGTTTCCCCCCCCCCCCAACATACACACACTGTTACAAAATTCTAAACAATTAGAACTTTTCACAAAGAAACTTTCAAAGAATTTTGTGGCTCACACATTATTTTTACTTTTCCGGACACAAAACACCACAACACAATACAATAGCTGCAGTGGATGAACGATTGCCTTTAGTCTAAAGTCACTTGACTCAATTGTTTTCCTTGTAGTACTGTTTACCCTTACCCTGCCCTACCCTGACTGTTCCTTCAAAAATGAAACTTTCGCTCAGATGACTCACAGACTTGTTTTCGCATGCTGGTAGATATGCTTTTGATGTATTTTCATCTTACTTTGTGTGAGGAAAGCCAAAATTTGTATTTGTGTTATCGTCAGAGTAAAAACCTTTTATCTATACCAAACTTATTTAAGAGTTTAAGCCACGTTTTAGGGTTAAAATATTTGCTGTCTCTCTGTAAAAATCACCAAATTCTAACAGTTCGGATTTTCGAGTATGTGAACGAAATGTTTATAGATAATTCAAGCAATGTCAAATATGTAGCATTAGACAATTTTCTATAATAAATAATTACAGGATATCAGATTTTCTCACTTGTTTTTTTTCCACATTCCTTGCATTAATTTCACAGTAGTGATTTTTTTACAATTGCATTAAGGTATAAAGTTATGGATTTAAATATCAAATTCTAAATGAAATAACCGAGTAAAAATTTCACTGTAGAAAACACAACAACAACAACACACATCTTTATTCATTTAAGTTTTACAAATGCATATTTTATTTTGCTGAAATATTATTTACAAAAAAAAAATTTGAAACTTGTAATTACCTAAAAATGTTCACAATATTTAGTTTACACTCTTAACATTTTCCAAAGATTTCAATAAAGAAAATGTTCGTTACTCACTGTTTCTTGGTTACATTACATCAAAATAATCAGTCAAGCAAAAGAGTTTTTTAGAGCTGATACCATAGTAAGTAGAGCTCCATACATTTGATATTGTGTCAGTCTGGAAATGACACCATGGCTCGTTAAGCTTTCTGTGTATTCTTTTGTAACCAGATATACAGAAGCAGTTTTTGTAAAATGTTCGTAAATATCTCAAAATAAAGAATCGTTATCGAATTGAATAAAATCTTGAAGGTCTAAATTTACCATTGATGAATTCAGATGATTAGTGATAAATTTCCCCATGATACAAATTGATGGTAATTCACTTTCCAAAAATAGTAAATGATTATCAATGTCGTACATTTTTGGTATGCTGCTGTACATTATGGAAGGAGGTCACTACCCAGAACGGTTTCGACCTTTATTGAGGTCTCATCAGTGAGTACGTAGACCTGGATAATACTCAGGTTGTAGTGATAAGAACTTATCTATGCTTTACAATACTCTTTGATTTTCTTTACATCTCCTAGGAGTTGTGTTTTACATTATGGAAAAATACCTAGGACAGTGATCAAAACTTACTCCACCTTTGCAATGAGTTGCCGCAGTTTGCACTACCAGGTGTTGGCTTATGCTTGGATTCGCAAAACATTTATAGTTTACTATATTCGGCATGAAACTCTTTGATTCCTATCTTAGAATTTCTTATTTGGCTTTGAAATAATGTGGGATTTAATATCCCCTTAATTTAAATAATTTCACATCGCCGAAATGAAGCCTTTTGGCTCTTTATTTTCAGTAATTGTAGTGTTCGTTATCTAACACCAAATGTTTCTGCATTGTTCGAAATACGCATGCCCAGAGATGTTATGCTTGCACTTAGTAGAACGTTCACATACGTGACAGTAATTGTTGCTTACAGACCAGCGATTGTGTCCGTCTCTCACGAAAAATTTATGTGATCAAGACACTGACGAGTGGTATAGTGTTCACGTGATAGTATATGGCGTCATATGCATAAGCGAAATTGAGTGCGATGAAACATCTGTAGCATTGATTTTTTTCTTGGGTACTGCTCAGCTTTGGAATGGTTACACTCATGTTTTTTTTTTTTTAAATTGTTTTTATGTGATTACCACTCAAGAAAGATTGTGGGCAAATAGGACATCGGTAAAGTGAGTTAGCTTAGAAAGTGATAATTGAAAACTAAATGATAATTTCTTACTCCACTTGTGAAGTTATTCAAGAAATCAACCCTTCAAAAGACAATGGCTTGCATATTTCTGCAAAACTACCATAACACTTCGTCTAAACAATCCTATACGTGGTACATAATATGACTACAACAATATGATGATGTTTTTTGGCATTAACAAGAGACTTCAATGACTTTTTTGCCTTTCCTGATGTTCAGAGTGGCTTCAAAGACTAAATATTTAACTACACTAAGCAAGTAAAAATATTTTGGATTTTAAAGATTTAGAATTGATACTGTTTTATGAGTTGCTGTTCTTAATTCGAAGAACTAGCAATTAATACTTACCTGGAAGTTAATATTCTCTCTCTCTCTCTCTCTCTCTCTCTCTCTCTCTCTCTCTCTCTCTCTCTCTCTCTCTCTCTCTCTCTCTCTCTCTCTCTCTCCTATTGGGAGAAGGCGCTAAAGAACTGCGTGCTGATTATATGAGCATAGGAGTTTCTCTTCTAATGCTAGCAAAGCGATACCCGAAATGAATCAGAATCTAGTTTTATATTAATTCTAAATGCGTTTTAAATGCCCTCAGCATCTGCTTCATAAGAAAAAAACGATGTAAAGCAAGCAGTTTTTAAAATATTTATTTGCTAATAATGCTCAGGTCATTAGGGGATAATTAGTGCCAAGTGGGATCGAAAAAGATTGTTTCATTTAAGGGCCAAATATAAATTTCTCTTAAATAAGGGCGATGTATTAAAATAATTTCGATGCGAAAATGGGAAGATAAACCCCCTTGATGTTCTGGTCTGTGGTCTGTAAGTGCAGTGAACCTGCTTCCGCCCGAGACGGGTCTAATTTCTTTGCAGCTCAGCAGTTATGGAAATCATTTAGAAAACGTCAGAACAAAGTTTAAATCGAAACCTTCTCCGTGATGGTAAGAAATCAATAGTCTTTCCTTGCTGAATCGTACATGTACGTACCATCATGTGTGTGTGTGTGTGTGTGTGTGTGTGTGTGTGTGTGAGTGTGTGTGTGTGTGTGTGTGTGTGTGAGGGGGGGGGGGTCTAAGAGATACTTGGCGACCGAAGTGTAACTAGGAAAGTAATAAAGTCATCGAAGAGTCAATTGAGAGCTGACAAAGAATAAAATCGTTCCTGACTTTTTTTTGCCTGCAGAAAAAAGAATGGAGACTCAAAAAAGACTGAGATGAAATAAAATTGGCAATTATTTTCAGATCCATCTCTGATCATATGTCCGTAAGTGAGATTTTTTTTCTTTTTTTTTCCCTCCTCCTCCGATGATAACTCTGTTTCGTCGTGAAGAGAATTTGTTGATCTAAGTGGTAATTCAGAGAAAAAAAGGTCTACAAAAACTGACTTTATCTCTATGAACATCCTGACAATTGGTTTATTAAATTTTTGCGTTTTCTTGTCACTTCATTCGTGAATCAAACCACCCACATACAAGATCATTGGGCGATAATTCATTTATTTCGCCATGTGAATACGCCATAAAAAATATAATTCGTAGTTGGCTGATTATATATAAATATAAATTCTATATATATTTATATAGTCATTTATATATATATAATTCATACAATTCATACAATGAAAAGCGTTTTTATATCTAAAAAAGCATTTATAAAATGATAAATAACATAGTTTATTATTTTATTTTATGCACGCTATTTCGAGGCATTAGGACAGCCCTATATTTTAGAGAAATCTAAACTGCACACACTTCAATAAATAGCGACTTTCCATATCATATATCCTGTCATTGTATACCTGCTGTCCACCATATCGTGTTTATATGAATCGGATTTTTCTCAGCATCAATCCGAATATGATCATAACCAAAAGGTCCAGTAAATTCCAAAGGTGTTCTCTGAGATCAGATCGGGACTCTATAATGATCAAACCCACAGTTTCTTACTATCATAGAAGGGACCAGTTGTGGACCAGTCTGGCTTTTCCTAACTCCGATGCCGTTGATTGACATGGTAGAGTTTTGCTTATTGTGCGCTTTCCTTTAGTGCAAAGCGAAGATCTTCAGTTCTGTGCTGTCCCCCCCCTTTGTAATGTCGTAATACTAAGTTGACCCCACCGCCACCTCTCTCTTTGAACTCCTTACAGACTAGACTATTTTGCATATGAGACTTTCGAAATTTCCGTATCATCCACTGGAGGCGTAGTTCTGGATTACTGGATGTTGCGAAGTATTTCTTGTCTAAAGTGTTGCCATGACAATATTACCATCAACTAATGAGGCTGAGGTCTGACTTCGGACAATGAAGTCGTTCTCTAGTTCTTCGAAGGAATAAGTTACCTGTTTGACATTCTGTAATAACACCTCTTCCGAAGACCGTCATGCATAGTGCAATGTAAAAGTATATTTGTTTTCATTATCTAGTAGGAATGTATAGCCCAGTATATTTAATTATAAAGCATTAAATATCTCCATCAACATTTCAACACAGCGCTTTTTTTTTTCATTTATTACAATAGGATAAGCTAAAGTAAATCAACTATATTGAGTTCAGCTGTATTGAAATTACTTTTAGAAATAAGTCTAACACGTTTTGCACATTTAATTATCTAATTAGTTTACTTCATTTTATCTCCAACTTCCTTTTAGTATCTGTCCCCACATTCAATTCTCTTTAACTCCTTTTTCATTGGCTAATTGTTTTGTTATTTTCTGTTTTTCTTTCTGTATACATGCACATCTATGGTCTACTTTGCTTTTCTTTTATCTTTTCCATATTTTTTCTCTCTCTCTGTCTATCTATCTATTGCTTTCTTTCCCATTACACAATTCATACTCTCCCATTCTTCTATTTTTTTTTTTTTTTGGTTACTGTGATTTCTCTCAACTATTCTTCTTGACTGTTAGGAATCTTGGTGTCTTTCGTTTCAATTATTTTCTACAAACTGAATGAAGATCTTATACGGTGGCGAAGGTCACTAAAAGTTGAATAAATAAATAAAAATCTCTGCAGATCAAATCCTAGTGGGTCAAGTACTTTCACAGGACTAAGCAAATCTGCTCTGAAAATTTAACACCAGCTTTAAGAGAGAGAGAGAGAGAGAGAGAGAGTTGTAGAAAACCTGATGTGATTTTCTCCCACATGGGAAGAATTTCATTCGAGCTGAGATGATTAATTGCATGGTCTCACAACGTCGTGCCATGCTTAACACCAAGTAATTCAGGAGTCCTTAAGGTAAACTGGCCCAACCCTCCTTCAGAACAAGAATAAGACATTGTTTGTTTTCTGAAGGGGAATTTTGATCAACAATGCCATACCATATTACATTCTTAGGTTGTTCTATAATGCGGTTGGGATCTGGGGAGCGTGCTGGCCATTCGATTCGATTAATATCCTCGATCTCCAGAAGTATCTCCACTACTCTTGTTCTATGTGGTGTGGGAATGTTTTCTATAAAAATGAATTCTTTGCCTACAGCACCACGGAACAATCGGACGGTGAAGAACATCGTTGCAATATCGTTCATCAGTCATAGTTCCTTTTTCCAGCACTTGTGGCTCGGTGCGTCCATTAAATACAATGCTTCCCCACACCATAACCAAAGCGCCTCCATATTTAACCCTTGAAGAACATTTTCGCAATAGTAAGAAGTACCACTTTCATTCCATATCAGATTCCAGATCAGATATCGTCTAGCATCGGAGGAAAGACAAAAACGACGACTCTCATCTGCAAAGTGTACATTAACCTATTGGTGTTTTGTCCAATTTTTATGGATACAACACCACTGAAAAGTGCTCTACCATGAACTGTGGAGAAAGGAACGATGATTACATACCTTCGTGTGTAGAGGCCTACTTGTTGCAGACGTCTTGAAACAGATTGTCTAGATATCCGTATAACCCTGTTTGAATGGAGCCGTGCAAATGGACCTACCGCGGTTCGTAGATTACGTTTAACTGTTATAACCAAAAATCTCTCTTCACGCTCAATGGTAGTGCGAGTACAACCTCTTTGCAGGCCGCAAATCACCGAACGCTACAAATTTTCAATGACTGGTGCCGTATGCAGTCCTCAAATATTCAAATTTATTCTACTTCATTTTAACGCTTTTTTTTAATTCTCCCTTACTCTTCTTATACATGAATTAGTTATTAAAAAATATGCTGCTCCCTATATTGACTTTTGCGAGAAATGAATAATAGCTTCAGAAGAAAGAGAAAGAATTATAAATATCAATTTGTATGAGTGATATTCATAGAATATTATTTACAGTAATATTTACAGCAAGCAGAAAAAAACTAAATGTCAATGCATTAGGAAATGGAGTGTGTGTGTGTGTGTTGGTGGGAGGTAAGTTATTGATTATCGCAAAGGAGGGGTTCTGAGCAGTGTGAAAGGCACCTTCATAGACACCGTCTGGGATAACTGGGGATTTTTGAAACTTAATACACTTGGATATAGTAAAAGCTAGTTTGGTTACGAGAAAATCCTATATGCCAGTGAAAGTACTTGTAGTTAAGACATGAGGCAGAAAAAAACATCAGTGAAGAAGCGACTACAGGATTTGTGTGTGTGTGTGTGTGTGTGTGTGTGTGTGTGTGTGTGTGTGTGTGTGTGTGTGTGTGTGTGTGTGTGTGTGTGTGTGTGTGTGTGTGTGTGTGTGTGTGTGTGTGTGTGTGTGTGTGTGTGTGTGTGTGTGTGTGTGTGTGTGTGTGTGTGTGTGTGTGTGTGTGTGTGTGTGTGTGTGAGAGAGAGAGAGAGAGAAAGAGAGAAGCTATTTGTTAAATGTACTATTGTGTATAAATGTACTATAATGTATTAGAGTTAAGCAATTTTGAAAGATTTTATTGCATCAATCGAAAGTTGAGAAAGATAGGAATTTAGACAGAGAGAATATACAAAACAGAGTCTGAACTGGGTACCTGTTCACTGAGAAAATCTAAAAGAGGAAACCATCCACCATGATAAGCAGTGTACTACAAGACAGGAAATCGCAGTCAGTCATAAAGATCAAATTGCGAACAAATATTTGGTAGCTTGGTAAGGATGCTGTTACGCCAGACTTAATGAAATATTCTGCAAATTTCAGTGTCGACCAATGATTTTCTCCATTTCCATGGCTTGTTAACAAAGGTGAGTGAGGTTGGAGATTTGCAATGATCTTTGCATCTTCCAACTGGCGATTAAGTTGGATAATAATAACAATCTCCAGAGCACAATCTTTGGGTATATTTTGGAAAGAAAGCGAGGAAGAGGGAATGGCATCACTACTAAAATTGTCATTAGTATTGATGGCAGTAAAGATTTTCTGCTGTCTTAATTGCAAAAAATATTGACTGCCTTGGTTATCGATACAAAAGTTGGAAGAAAAGTCTAATGCTATGAGGTCAGGGTTGTGTTTGTAGAATGGTGTGATTTCTCTCGGCATACACGTTGCAAGGGTGCGTTATTAGACAAGCTAGCGAGAAAGTATTTACAGATTTATCTATTAATCAAAGTACATAAATGTAAAAACGTAAATGTAGATACACGAGTAGACTTTTTAAATAAACTCCTCTCTTTTCAAACAGAATCGGATATATCAGATAAGATCCATCACTGGGCCTCACTACATTTATTAGACATATTTCTTAATTTTAGAGCAAATGTTATGCAATCGAAATATTTTAAAATTATGTAAGGTTTCTCTGTTGACCGCAGTATTATCGCAAGCCTTAGATAATTATTTTTTCTCCATCTAATCACTGCTTTCTAGTAACAAACTGCGGTTTAAAAATGTAATCATCTGCCCCTATTTAAAACAGCTTTCCAGCGAAGAGTGATTTCACGCGTTCCTTTTGACATATATTTTTCACAGTAGCGTCTTAAGAAAATGCCCATAGAATTATTTCGTGGCTCACACACGAGAAGATCGACTACTTCTTAACTGGATTATTAAATCCTTGTGTAACTTTATTTTCTACTTTAATTTTTTTTATTATTTGAGCAAATCGGAAAAAAACTTCAGAGGATTAAAGAAACTACTTTAATCTTGTGGTTGATTATTAATAAAGAAGTGTATTGCTCAGTGCTCACATCAGATTTCCGGAGCCATTATCGAAAATATTCACCTCAGTAAGAGAAAGAGAATGAAAATGTAATGGATGGAGTGAATAAACAAAGACGAACCTGAAAGCGACTCGCAATTGAGCGGAAGGAAAGATTTTACCGATTGCTTTTTTCGGTAATTTTTCATTTTTGCGTACTAAAATAATATTTGTTATATAGTAAAAGCTATGGAATATCCATATATATAGTATAACACGTATGCCACAGTAAATAGCTTTTTATCATGTAAATATTTCGTCTGGTGCATCATAGGACATCATCAGCACAATTATCGAGTAACATTAGGAATTAATTTAAAAAACAGTAGCGCGCATGATAAAATTAGAATCTCTCTACATATAAGATCGTGTTTTCATGAATTAAAACTAATGGGCCGAAATTGAAATTAAATAAATTAAATTAAAATATAACAGACCAATATATTTAACACAACTGAGGATAACAATTTCCGAAAAATTTGGGAAATAGTGAGACAGTCCTTCGGATTAAGATGAGGTCTATGAAGTAAGGATTCAGCATAATCCTTATATAAACTTTCATAATTATATATGGATTTATGTATCATAGTACTTTATCGTTGTGCCTTTGGATCTTGTGGTTAGTGTTTTCAATCCCATGTTGAAAGCAAATGTAAGGCGTGATTTGTGAGGTTTGATAAGATGGATATGGTCTTGAGGATTGATAAGATGGATATGGTCTTGATGTTCCGAGATGTATAGATCTTGATGTATAGATCTTTCTGTTTTTCCATAGTAATACAAGTTTTTTCCATAGTAATAGTACTTGGTATTCTCTAGGTAGCATCATTGGTGAGAGGTTCTCTTTTGGAAAAGTAGCAAATTGTGAATTTGGTTCATTGGTTTGTAGGTTCCAATGAGTTGATATTTCTTCATAATTTTGCCAAATGTTCAGAGATGCTTTTAATATATGGTGTAGGAGTCCTGTAGATCTTTTCTTGTCTGGATCGAGTTTTAGGAGAATGATTGATTAGTTTGTGGATTATTATCGGATTATATCCATTTAGTAAGGCTGTTACTTTGATAATTTCCAATTCTTGTTTTAGAGATTCTTCAGAAAAACAAATCTTGTGTGCTCTGGATACTAAAGATTTTAAGATGCCGTATTTTTAAGATGGATGGTGGGATGATTCATTGGTGGATATAACATTCAGTGGATATAACAAATTAAAAAGTTCGTTTTTGGTATACAATAGTAAAAATGGATCCATTTTGCTTACGCTGGATGTGTACATCAAGAAAGAAACTTGAACTGGTGTGAACTTGATACGAGAATGCGGGATGTCGTTTTATTTTTGTAGAATATATAAAATAGAAACAGAAAGATAAAAAATATAAACGAGAGGAAGGAACAGCAATGAACTCTCCCTTATCAGCTAACCTAGTCAAATTTTTTCTTGAACAATTAGAAGAAAGAATTTTCACTCTTGACCCGAAACCAAACATTTGGCTACGGCACATTGATGACATCTTTGCATTTTGGAGCCACATAGAATTAGGACTCGACTCGTTTATAAAACGAGTCGAGTCCAAAGAAAAAGAAAATATACACAGAAGGCACAAGAACTTAGCTATAAAAGTAGAAAAATGGGAATTTTTGCCAATTATTATAATGATAAATGAAAACATTTCTGAGAATAATAAGTTAAACATAACAATATAAAAATATTGAAAGATGAATTGAGCACATTAAAATGATCAAAAATGAAAAGCAGTGAAATATAGAAAACAGCTGTATATAAAAATTGGAAATAGGCTGTATTTGTGAGTGTGTGTGTGTATGGGTGGGTGGGTGTGTCTGAGAGAGAGGGAAATAATAGACAGAAGACAAAAAACAGAAAGCATAAGAAAGAGAAATCAGAAGATCTGAGAGGGGGGACAGTCTACATTTTAAGGTGAGGCTTTGGCTTCTCAAATATGCATTTCAGTTAATTTTTCGTTTGGTGGCTTTGTAGTTTCGTATCTGTCTGTCCCTTGACATCTGCATCGTAAGACCGTTTAAGTTTTGATAAATATTTGGTTGATGCATTAGCTTGTGTATTTGCCATAAATACTATTTATGCCAACTTTGGCAACCTTCGCTCTTTCGGACTTATCCAGCACTCTGCAAATCCATCACTCTGCCGGTTACTTTTTGATGGCTTCTCTTGAAACAGAGACGTTTCCCATCTCATTAGATCGAAATTATTTTGGATGCTGCATGTGTGTGTGTGGGGGGGGGACGAATACTCACAGGGCAGATAAAAAGACAATCGGAAAGGTTATTAACAGAGCCCATACTTCTTTCTGAGCAACAGCCTGTTCCAGTTGTTCCAAAATAGTTAACGAACCAATGGACTTTTATCAAAAAGTGGAACAATAAAACATATTCTACGCAATTGCATTGTGAACATTGATAACGTAATTTTTCTTACTATTAATAAATAATTCCGTATCTTTTTTCTAATTTATGTATATATATATATATATAACGAACAAATTTTGTTCGTTTTAATGTTAGTGAACTTCGTACATTTCACTCATTTGGTAGTTTCTGGGTCTTGTCTATTTGATCATTTGCCAACAGCGTTGTCCATTTTATTTTGTATGTTGACTGATTTTTACTCCAAGATTAACTGTAGATTTCCACTTTCTTTTTAGGTTATGTAAATGATAGTAAATATACGGCAGGAGAAAGGCAACATCCTAATTGAATTTCCTGATTAGATTTAATGTATTTTTTCATATGTTCATTAATATTTATGGTTACGATTGTATTGCTATATAAGGTCTTAATTACATTTAATAACTGTTTTAGATTGCCTTGGTCTTCCCTAGGTTTGGTCTATTAACTCGATCAAAGGCTCCTCAAAATCTATAAATGGCTGAAGCTAAGAAATAAATCCATAAGTACTAAGTTATAACAAACTGTCCACAATAGTTGCGACTGATTTATTTAATACCATACTGTACAATTTATGTATTTAAAAGCTATTCAATCAATAATTTAAAAAATAAAAAAACACTTATCTCACTTCTTTAAACCGACCTTATTTTAGCCAGTTTTTCTGTAATTCGGATATATTGTAGGTATCGCTTTTTTGGAAACAAAGAGGAGCTGGAACATATCCTTTCCATGCAGATTAAAGTTGAATGAAACGATGCCACTTCTATATGTCACATTAGTGAAGGCACCGCACGCCGTACCATTGCCACCGCATTCCTGCCTCCCTCCCCAAATAAAATAACATTTCATATCAAGCAACTTGCATTAAGAGATTATTTTCATCGTACGTTTCATCATACGTGGAGATACGTTTTACACCTTACAACTTATAAACCGGATGTACCAATCCGCAAATCGAAATAGAACAGTCGGGAATGTGGGGTATCTTCCTCTTTCATATGTTTGAAAACAATTCAACTACCAACTAGCCCTCTAGAGCAAAATCAATCAATAAATAAACAAATATGGCTATGGTATGATATACGTCTTGTGATCTTTTTGGGTGGGTCTGTTAATACATGTACAAAAACACCGCTTTGATCGATATTGACCAAATATACCGTCGTTTACATCAAGAAAACACCATTCTGTAATTCGTGTTTCTCAGCAAAGATGTCCATTTTGCGTGGTGACCTCTACAACACGAGGATGATATTTTCCACAATTTCCGTCAAAAGCATATAACTCCATGATTTACAATTGTTCGATATCAAATTTAGTCTACCTGACTTTCTTCGTCGGGAATTATCTGGTTAATGACATATACGCCAACAAATACTCCATATGTAGGTTATACAAATTGGTAGAAAGCTTGAATTTATGGATTAATCGATGCGCGCACACAAGCACATACACACAAAGTTTCCTTTGAACAGCAGTCGCTCTAAGGTTTGACCACTATGAAAGCCAACTTCATCCGTTGACTATTTAAATGATATTCTCTGCGTAACATTTAATCTATAGAGTAAATCAATAAAAAGTACATCTAAAAAGTACTGTTTAAATTTAATGCATTAATAAATGTGTTGCTGTTTTTTTTTGTTTTTAATTCAATTCCGACGATCTGTTTCTGAAAATAAGTGAATAGTTGCCAACCATTCGGCCCGAACAATATCTGTTTGCGATGAGCAACACCTTCCTGCACGGTTTCAATTTCATAGAGCGATACAAGAGTCTGGTAATGTTCATCCATGCGGGAGAAACTCACTCTAGACGCAGATATTGAAAGAGTACAATGGAAAATGTGTTGCTTTCTAAAGTCTCAAAGAAGGTCATAAAAATAATCAAATCGCAGTTTGATAAATCAGCCTGAATTTTTTCCTTAGCAACCAAGAGAGATAAATGCCAAGCGAGAATGATGTTCTCCCACTTCCGTTCAGATAGCGAAGGGAATTACGTGATCTCTTTCACACAAGTTGTCAGACGTCTGGGAGCAGAAAGAGCGGTTCTCTGAGTGGATCATATTTCTTAAAATACATTACGAAATAAAACCTCCAAATTTTATCTTATATTCTTTCTCTTCTTTTTTTCTATTAGTGTATGATTTTCATTCCAGTCTTTCCTCCTAGTATGTATCCTTTTGTCTCTTCTTCTTCCCTAATAATATAATGCTCATCTCTCTCTCTCTCTCTCTCTCTCTCTCTCTCTCTCTATCTCTCTCTGTGTCTATCTATCTATCTATAAGACGCGAGGAATATTTCCTATCTTTAGTAGCCCGAGTGGTAGCTCCAGCCAACTGTATGTTCGAATCTCGACTGACTAGTGCGTGGATGTCTACAAATATCTTCGAGTAGTAGATATTTTTATCATCCGGTGATAGATTACTGCCAGTGATTATAAGAAGCCTTAAATTGTTTAAGAATGTTCATGTTTGGTCTAGAGAGCGGGAGGTCTAGTCCGTGCAAAAAAGTGCATACATTTCAAAAAATAAAATACACGAAATGCAAAAAAAGAAAAGGTTATTTTCAAAAACTGAAAAAATTATTAGCTCATTTACAGTACTAATTTACTATAGGTTTACATCTTGTGGTGGGTGGGAGTCACAAGAAATCGTGTTCTGAAACAGACAAATATGCTGACCCACACACAACTCTCAGTTTATCAAACTAGCTTCATGACACCTGCTTTAGCATTTTGAAAGAAATTCAACTTTTTTGAATATTTATCTCGTGCATGAGACATTACGGAACTTATTAAGCATATTAATCATATATCAATGGGAAAGATGTTCGAATGAGAAGGTATATTTTCAATTATTATTATAACTTTGGAATTTATCTTGATGCAGATTTGACTGTTCCAATTCATATCTGCATCAAGGTATTAAACGCTACAGGTTAAAAGGCATAGTTCCTGCATTCATAAAAACAATAATAGACAAAGCACTAAATCATTAGTGCAATAATCTAAATAGGTTAATATCATTACAATATAAAATGATAAAGCTGATCTTTTGGGAACAAAGAGACGATATGGGCTTTATATACATTGCAATGGCAAAACATAAAATGCCAACAACCAAACACATGTTAAATATGAAGATATCATATTATTTTGATGCCATCTACAGGATACTCAGAAAAACATTCCTTACAACAAGGTGATGTTATTGATGCAGTTACAATTGTATTGGCTTCACAATAAACATTCATACATCAAATTTTGGTGATGGGACAGTGCCTTTGATTTGGAATAATTTCGCTGCAAGAGTTAAATTCTTTTGACGATAGTTACTATGACTTTTGCACTTCATATAGTGGTCTACGTGAAGGATGAGATATTTTATTTTGCTATACATGTGCATGAATTCGTCTCCTACACTACTGCATTCTGTTTCATAGCAAATTATTGGGTTTTAAACACATGGTGATTGTAGTCAGGGAGTGTTGAACACCGGTGTAGGTATCGTTCTACTGTTGAGTTATTTCTGTGGAGACACTTTTCGAGTTGATTTATATATTCTTGTTCTATTGCTTTCTGAAGGTTGATATGGGATACACGCAATAGAGTGGCATGAGTATACTAAACTAAGTGGTCATTTATGATCTGTGTATTGATCTCATTCTTCTAAATATTAAATAGTCCAAGAGAAAATGGATCCTTGAGGCAAGCTACAATGTGTTTCTATTGGTGCAATAAGTTCCCTGCTTACTTTTGTGCAACATAGATATCTTCCTTCTAAAAAGTAGATATTAAACCCCTTAATTTTAAAATCAATTTTTATTTTAAGAATCAAAACGTAAAATATCTAACCATTTTGAACAATTTCTCCTCATATAGTGGTTGTTAGTGGTCGTATTCATACGTTAAGAAATATATTGTATCTTAAATGATAAAAAATTGTTAGTGATCACTTAAAAGCGCATTGACGGAGTCTGACTCCACTTGAAGGTCAGAGCGAATGCAAGAAGCAGGATACTATTTTCTAATTGCCTTTATTTATAAATGAGACATCCATCATAGGAGAAGAATTATCAACTGGACAGACTACTAATTATGAAGCTGCCAAAGAAGGAAACCGAGACATAGAATGATGCTTAGCCTCCAGTAGAGATATTTTATCTCTTGAAGATAAATAGAGCGCATGAGAAAGAGTGTTTTGAAGAATTTCTGCGTCTTCATCTGTTTGGAATTTATTGATGAGATAAGAATGCACCTAGACAAGACAAACATCGGGAGTAGTGTAACACAATTTGCATGCTAATATGACAAATGAACAGAAGTCTAACTGCATTGGTCTTTCTTGCCATATCCTCGTTGTTTAGCAAGATAATGAAAATTATTAATTTGGCTCGCCTGTCAAAAGAAGAAAAATGGAAATTGCTAAGCTGAATGGCAAAACGATGGGAGTCACAGGTAAGCTTAAACTGGATAATGAACCGGGGAGTGTGGTCTTTCAATTCTGCAAATCGCCACCTTTTAGTGCGTGCCTGTTCTGGGGGACGAAAAACTCGTTCTTTCAGGGTGAAAAAAAAAACCCTACTTCCGAATGAGATTGACTAACTCACGTTTAGTGGAAAGAGACCACTCCTGTCTCTCTTGTCTTTCATGTTGCTTTGGATCTCTGTTTGTCATTTATCGATTTTACTCGCATTGTTTCTCTCTATTTATCTCTCTCTCTCTCTCTATTTATTTCTCTTTGTAAGAATAACTTTAATTTTCTTCACCGATATTTTTTCTTATTTCTTCTGTTAATTTATTAATCTGATTTTTCATTATATTTTTTTCATTTTATTTATTTATTTATTTTTGCTCTTTCTTCTTTTCATTTATATCTTTACTCGTTTCGTATTTTAACATTAACCTTAACAAAACTGTAATATTATTGTTCTCATTCATACTTTCAATATATAAATTGGCCATTCATTTACTCTTGAAAAATGGAAATTAATTTTCCAATTTCCAAACTTCAAGGTGAAGATGGAGTTTGAATTCTATCACAAGTTTGATCTCTGGACTTTTTTCCTCTCTGCAAAGTTGTTAAATGAAAAAAAGTAAGAAAAGTAAGAAGATTTTTAGATTATAGACAACTACTTCATCATCATCTAGTCGACTGGACTTTTGTGAATGTCGATGAAATATTTCCAATCTATCAATGTCAGCGATGCGTTTTCCATGAATTAAGATTATAATCTTCTTTCAAACACCCTTTTCGGATGGCTTGAGGGTGCAAATACGACAGACCATCCATCGAATGGTCTGTCGTATCGGCCTCTCAGCACTTCGACACCTGTTGTCATCAATCTTATCTTTATAGCGGGGGAAGTGTCCAAATATTTTGGTTTGAAGACAGTGAGACACAAAAAAAATTAATTCTATTAGTTAGCCCTAAATAAGATGGATGGGCTCGTTTCGCCTACAGAAAAGAACGAACGAACCCAGGCAGGTAGTAGTTCTGGAGTTTGAATATTGCAACAAAAAACAGCGCACGTTTAATAATAATTAGTATAATATTAATATGAATTCGTTTTTATAGAAGTTATTTTGAATTTGTCACCTAGCTGAAAAGAGCTGTTGTAATAATTACTGATATTACGAAACAGAGGTAGCATCTGTCTGTCATGATGAAGGACGCTTCCATAGAACTGATAGTTGAGTGTAAAGTGTATAAAATCCAACATTTTTTTCAATACTAGAATACCTCTTTAAAAAAAACAAAAAAAAATACGATGGTGTCTTTTTAAAAACAGTTATTTTTGTTCATATAACAGCAACAAAATGAAATAAAAATTTTTTTGTTAATTTAATAGATAAAATACCATGTATTAGTTAGCCGTGAACTTTTTATTGTAGATTTTATTTAGTGCTTCTTCTTCTATATCATTTTGCGTGCTACCATACTTGTTTTTTCTCTATTCCCAAATATAATGTTCATTTCACTTTTTTTTATTTCTTTCTAATCACCTTTTCTGATTTCTTTGGTCGTTTTCATTTCTTGTTTTGTATTTCTTATACACCTGTTACCTGTGTGTGCGTGTGTGTATGTAACATTTAAATATGTTGTAAAACCTATGTAAACTATTTATTTATTTCCGTCCGTGTGGTTAGCTTAGTGGATATGCCTGGGGAAGGAGTGTCCTAGGTTCGATTCCCGTCGACGACGTGAGGAGCTTAAAGATCTTCCTCGGCCATAGCCAAGTTAGCCGGATTTGGGCGTGGACAACAGGGTCCCCCCCCCCAGTTTAGCTGGGATTTATCATCCCGAAAGCAGGCAAACCGGCCCCGTGAACACACACGGATATAGTCAGGAATACTTAAGACAAAATCACTCAAGCCATAGGTCTGAATTGTCAGCTATGCCTGTCCGGAGCCCGGATAAAAATAGAGGAGATTGGGGTGGTGCCGTACCTCCTCCCCGTAAAAGGGGCTCCGGGCCGTTGAATCACCATACGAAATGAATATTTATTTCCAGTTATTTTTGTACCTAATTTTAATATCATCTGAAGTAGATTTATCTCTTTGCATTCTGTGGATTTATCCAAGTCCCCCTGTTTAGGCATTCTTTTACTCTTTCCGAATTCATTTGGAATTTTTCTTTCTTTAAATACTGAATTTGAAAAAAAAACAAAAAAAAAACCATATTGTTCATTTGATAATTGCTTCAGCCGAAATCATTATGTATCTTGTTTAATACCGCTGATTTTCTATCTTTAGAAGTTGAGTTTGTTCGATTTTGCGTTATTTTAAAAGTCACGTTATTATTTTCGTATATAAAATTCAAGCTTAAAAATAAAATAAAATAAAATAAAAATACCATAACCACTAGACTCTATTTCTCATCATTATTCTTGCTTGAAGAAAGGCTATAAATAAATCTTACGCTATCGTTCTCTATACATTTCTACAGAGGGCGATAGCGTAACCAGTTGTTTTGATAGAAGTATTAGTATGTATCCCACAATACCAACGGATATCTTAGTGGATATTGAGTATGTACAAAAAGTGGTTGACACATATAGTAGCTGGATAATAATATATTTCGATCATATTTAACATTCTGTTGTGACAAGGAATATTTTTCTCGTATAATTGTATGGTATTTGAAATACATGCTGGTTCCCACCATTCTACACAGTACAATTAATTGTGTGGAATCATGGGTACCAATAGCTTCAGGCCATGCCGACATATTTCAAATATCCTGAAGCAAGTGTTCCACAAATTCATGTATCAAATCTTTGTCGCTCTGATTTTGTTTTTATAAACGAAAAATATCCTTATTTTCGCAAAGAAGTAGTATCTAGACGATGTATCAGACGTTAGCTAAAGTGTTAAGCGATCAATTAAATGAAACTGATCCATGCTTCAAAAACAAAAACTCTTCTAAAATACTAAAAAAAACGCTCACTTCCTGTGTAACAGAAATACAGTTAACACAATTGTGTGCTTCAAGCATTAAATGAGTACAAACACTTCCCCTGTTGGAGTTTGTACCCATCGTATCACTTCCTCGATAAGTATCATACTCTGAAAATCTTTATAAAATGAAAGTTATCCTTACCACTTAAACGCTAACACCCTCTTGTGCTTAGGAGCAAATCATTCTGTATGCAAACAGTTCTTTAATTTTTCACATAATGCTTAAGCGTGTTCAACTTAACTGACCTATGATAGATGTTCTTTCTTAACACAATAGGTGGACAACCATGAGGATAAGATTATAACTCTCCGATCCCCCTACCCCTCACATAGTCTCACGAATCTTTATGGGCACTAACGAGTTAGCTTCGACCGTAGGTCCAATGTAAGTCTAAGTATGGATTAAACTATTACTCAGTGAAGACTTGTGTGCAATTCCCCACCGAGTCTGTGCACCACTAATGCCATATGTATGTGTGTGGGTGTGGGTGTAAGTTTTATCTGAATGGAAGGAAGATAATAAATATTTCATATATCAGAATTTCTATTTAAATTATGTATGCTTAATGAGGGAAGGGAACTTAAGTGACAGATTTGTTCACCTGAGTAATAAATTGCTCCTATTACTACAAAAGGTTCGAGAAGATGATCTAAGATAAACCAAATTCAACAGTTACTCTGATTCCGAACGAATGTTTGTCAGATTTCTCTGTTTTAGTCCGTGCTTAATTAAATTTAATGAACTTAACTGATAAAAAGAAAAACAGATTACACCGTAATCTCTTGTTCTGGAATCCTCTTTCAGATAATTAGGAAGGGTTGTACCCTTATGTTTCTCTTACTTTATTCTTCCTCACGTCATTTGTGGGAGTTATCACAAGACAAGAGCAGACGTTTGCTCTTGTTTCCTTACAATTACTAATTCTACACGGAATCCAGAATGAACAGGAAGTTTGATGACAGATAATTTATCACATATTCCAGGCACGCTAACAGTTGCATTTGTGGCATTTTTCTCTCATATCAAAGCAAATTCAAAAATTCCTTTGTTCCATACGTAATTTGTAATGCCTTGAGCAAAGGAACAGCATTCTGTCTAATCTTCATTCGAAATTCTACCAGGTGGAGTAGTGTATCACTTAGCCAAGCGATCGGAATACTGTAGGCAGTAGGAGATGGGTAGGATTATTGATACTTACCACTTTACTCTCCCTCCTCAGATAGTTTTCTCTCATTTGGTGGGTAGGTATCATCAGTAGATCCCAGAATGGCGATGAGGTAATAACAGCTTATCTCCTATCCAATGCATCGAAGGCTTGGGATCCTCAAAGAGTTCTTTGTTACATGATGTTAGTCGAACTTTGTGCGCTACTTCGGTGATACGATTATTAAAAAATATATATTCTTATAATTTATGGCTTACTCTCTATCAGGTCAATTCATAGTTCAGGTAATTTCACAAATTCATTTTTCCAGGATATAACTCGATTTGTAGATACAGAACAGAATGACAATGAGAATAAAACAAAAGAAAATGTAAGTGTAAAATGTGGAGAATATCGAAATATATAAATTGTGTGTGTATGCGGAAAAGCACGCACGCACGCAAGCACAAATCCACATACAGATAGATAGATAGATGCAGAAAGTTGGGTAAGAGTGCGTTGTCATGAATTACCGGTGAAGTAACTTAGGATATCAGACCAAGTGCCAAAGTCAACCAGTTGCTAGTGTTCTGTGGCCAGTTGGAAAAACCTGAGTTCAAATTATGTCAATAGTTCGAGGAATATTTAGAAGGGGATGGCTTCATCTGACATGCGAACCTAGTAGAATAAACGTGATTATTCTAGTAGGTACGTTTAATTACTTAGCCGTAATTTAAAAAAAAAAACAATTTCAAGTTTATTCTACTAGCGAACCTAATAGGAATAAACTTGATTATTCTACTAGGTACATTTAATTACTTAGCCGTAATTTAAAAAAAAAAAAAATATATATATATATATATATATATTATTATTATTATTATTATTATTATTTTTCATACAAGCTAATCATCCTCGTGCAGATAAAAGAGAGTTTGTTCAAAGATATCCTTAAATTTTAATTTAGAATTAGAATTCTTTAAAATTTATAAAATCAAAGGCCTTTAAAGTGTAAGAAATATTAAAGACATTTGATTATTTTAAGCAAACATAAAATAATTTAAATATAAAAAAATCTATTAAAACATATTAAAACTGAAATCCTCAGAGCCTTTATATAATTCGTAACAGTAAAATGAAGATCAAAGAATAGTAAATGTCTAATTTTAAAACTAACAATCGTTACAGTTACCCGCACTCCAACCGCGAGTTCGAGTTCGCGAGGTCGCGAGTTCAAATCCGGCTGAGAGCATGGATGTTTGTGATTGTCTTACCCTGTGAACTGCTATAAACTTTGATGTGGCGCAATCCTTTCGCCGTTAAAACCATTATCACCATTAAAATCAAGTTTATTTCTGCGATCAACAAGTATGAAAACAGTACCACCTATAGGTAATTAAATTAAGGGCATAAAAATCCCTTATTGTTATTCAGCCAGTATGCGAAATTCTAAGATCGAAAACTACGATCTAAGCGTTTCATGCCGAAGAACTATCGGCGAATCCAAGCATAAGTGACCACTTGGTAGTACCACACCAAGACAACTCGATGCAAAGGAGGAGCAAGCTCCCTCACTATTCTTGATATTTTCTCATAATGTAAAAACACACAGCTCCTAGGAGATGTAATACTGCTTTACATTATGAGGAGAGGTCACTACCCAGACCGGTTTCAACCTTTTTTGAGGTCTCATCAGTGAGTAGCTAGACCTGGATGATATCAAAGTTTAAGTGAAAAGAACTTACATACCTTTCTGATAAGACCTCAAAAAAGGTTGAAACCGGTCTGGGTAGTGACCTCTCCTCATAATGTAAAGCAGTATTACATCTCCTAGGAGCTGTGTGTTTTTACATTATGAGAAAATATCAAGGATAGTGAGGGAACTTGCTCCACCTTTGCTTCGAGTTGCCTTGGTGTGGTACTGCCAGGTGGTCACTTACGCTTGGATTCGCCGATAGTTTGTCGGCATGAAACTCTTAGATCGTAGTTTTCAATCTTAGAGTTTCGCATACTGGCTGTAAAATAATAAGGGATTTTTATTCCCTTAATTTAATTAACTTCGCAGAAACAAATAGCCGTTTGGCTTTTCGTCTCACCTATAAGTATATTGTAGAATAGGAAAATAGCTTCACTGTAGTAATCCAAAGTCACATGCCAAAATAATCCTGTGTTCAAATAATACGCGAGTTATATTATAAGTCAGGTATTGTGTAAGAAATCAGAAATAAATATTCTATTTGAATGGCATGATATGCTTTATGAAATACGGTCGAAGGAACTTAAAATGGAGAAATTATATTTTCATTATATAATAAGAAATTTTTATTCGATTCAGAATTTTGCATTGCCAACTATATGACACAGGGCCCTTAATTTAGCTTTTACATCCGAATTTTAAAAATAAATAAATAAATAAATAAACAAACTCTTTTCTTTAAACTGTATGCAATATATTTTTCCCGGTTATTTCGCTGAGATTTTCCTAGAACAAAATAAATAAAAGAAAGATAGAATTAGATGAAAGACAGTAGATTCCGAGAAGGAATGTTAACGAGAAAAATTAAAGAAAGAGAAATAACAATGTGAGTGGATGGACAGAAATAAGAAAGTAAGACAGGAAAACACTTGCATTATAGACAGAGTTGTTCGGACAGATTTCAAACTCCTACACATGTAGTAAATCATTACATTGATCTCATTGAGCCACTACTGCGTTGTATGAGCATAATTAATTCACAATTCTAAAAGAAAGTATATAAAAAGGTTGGGAGTATTGGTCTTACAGTAATAACTACAGTTACACCGTCTATTTTTGGGCAAGGGATGAACAGAATTGGACAACCTTACGAGAGCGCACTTCAAATTCATGCGACGACTAGACTAGTTCAATGGGCTATCAAAGGTGTGCACTTAAAATTATTAAGCACATGCTGGCGTGATTATTACTTTGGAGAACGGTGGTTTCAAAGATATAAGAAGCTTCATGGAAGTTTCGTAATATATTTTTTAGCGAAAATGGTCTAAAACCACAAAGGAGCTATCGAATATGTTAACAGATTTGTCCAACTTACAGCTGACGAGCTACTCAGTTTTCCAGCAAGTGTGTGATGAAGTGGTATTAAACTTACGACGCACACCATGAATGATATTGACGACAACAATAAAAAGAAGGATCTACATGATTCAAACAATCTGAAGATAGAGTTGTTTAGGATAGACTAGTCTATGGTGCTAAAAAGCAGTAGGCGGGTACATAAGTTAACCACTCGGGACAGAAAAAAATTATATTTGCAATGATTTGTAAATTCTGTTATTAAGCAACTAACTATTGAGTTGTTGAGTATGCAAATAAATACCAAAATATGTTACGGGAATTGATTCCAAGGCACGTAGTCTTAGTGTAGGAAATCTAGCCTAATGGATGAACATTGACGAAAACATACGTTGTTTATCACTGTACTGAATCTGACATTATGAAAGAATTGCACTGTTTCGTTTATATTGATTTATTTTCATTGAATCACTTAATTCGTATTTAATTTATATTTACTATTTAAATTTCTAGATCTATGGAACTTTAGAGACATTAGAGAATTATAATTAATGCATCAGGAGTATATTGATTAATTATTGTTGCATAACTTTGGATGGCCCGGCAAAACGGCTAATCCAGCATAGCTCTAGAAATAAGGGTTCCGAAAAATCGTAGGATGTAATCTATCATCTCTTGAAATAAACTATCATTAGCGAAGTTTGAGCAAGATATTAACGATTATCCCACAACAACGTTTGCACAATGAAATCATTGGCCCACACATAATAAAATGCCATGCCAATCGAATGCATGCACACCGAATAATGCACGTGTTGCCTTCCCCAAAACATCTTATCAACACTATGCAAAAGCATATATTAACATTCACAATGAAATGTTAATATATGCGCAACCTGTTAACAATAGCGCAGCATTTGTAGATGGGGAAAAGGCAATTTCATTTATCAAATGAAATTCATTTGATAAATGAATTTCTTTAACCTATTTCTTTAACAATTTCTTTAACCTATTGCTGCTAGCCATGGCAATCCTACAGGATTTGATGAATAATACATCTTATCCAAAAAAAACACTGAAAAAAATCTTAAATCATTACGCATTGTGACATTATTCAGCGTAAATAGGTCTATAGATATTTCGTAGCTTTAAGAGAATGACTAGTTTATTATCCTGTTAAAGAAACATAAGTACTTTCAATTATTTTGACTTTTCTCCTCAGCTCTGCATTATTGGTGCATGTCTTGGGAGTTCAGGATTTGTCCTGGCATAACTAGATAAGTGAAGTAAAATTTGTCAATTTGTAATGTATTAACTCGTGCGACGCTTTAGGAATCTGTTCATGCACCAACACAATAATGTGGGTTTATTTAAATGCAATGTATGAGTATTGATTGGATGCCGAAAAAGGTAAGAATACGTATCTTTGAAAGCGTAGAAATCTTTCTCAAAATTTGCTTTGCAAATAACACAAGTACCAAACTTTTCCCTTTCCTGAAAGAAATTCTAGCCTCTGAAATATTTCGATATGACAGGTTTGAATGCATAAAAAGAAACAAATTAAAGATTCACACTACTATACGTATAAGGTTATTTTATAATTATATATTTTAAAATTAATTATTTTATATTTTTATTTGTATTGTATAAAATTATCTACAAACCTACATGTATATAAATAACAATATTTTTAAAATACTCTAAATGAAATGTTTGTAAAATATTTTTGCATAGTAATTTAAAAAATGCTAATCCACCATTTTATATTTTATATACAGATCAACCATCTCGCTTCTTACTCGTGTGTAGTATGTTTTTGACCTCAGATCTGGATGCCATCCTTGGAGTAAAAGGACCGATCATCATCGCTGGAGACCTCAATGCAAAGCATCCTGCTTGGAACAGTAAATCCACTAACAAAAATGGTCGTATCCTTTCTAGCTACACAGGATTAAACCATGCTGTTGTGGCTGGACCTACCGAACCAACTCATCTCAGTACATCTGGCACTGCTGACATCTTGGATATAGCCATCCTGCAAGACATTAAACTACAGTACAGCCTTACATCACTAAACGAGCTGTCGTCGGATCACAACCCAATTCTACTGCAATTGGGAGAACAAGAATGCCTGTCTCCTCCTCATTCAGGCATATCGTGGGAGAGATTGTCTAAAGCACTTCGGGATCAAATAGGACCCGTCCCACACATATGCACACCAGAAGATGTGGATTCTGCAGTGACTAGCCTCACCCAACAGATTAAGTCCGCTATAATGGTTGCAACCTTCCAGAAACCTGTTCCCAAGCCTGATCGTTTGCCTGAGGACATTATGGACCTGATCAGAGAGAAGAACAGAGCTAGGAAGAGATTTCGTAACACTCGCGCTCCTCAGGATAAGACAGTGCTTAATAGATTGAATGGAGCAGTAAGAGATGCACTTAAAACGCATAGAAACGAAGTTTGGGATAAAAAGTTAGCCTCTATCTCACCTATTGATCACTCTATCTGGGGCCTACTGAGAAACATCAAAAAAAAACAGATCCCTCCCCCCTATAATCTCAAACCAGGGCCTAATCCACACAGATGCAGATAAGGCAGAAGCCATACTTAAAAATCTTGAGGATCAGTGCAAACCATCTTATAACAACATTGATTTCAATCATCTGTATAAAATCCACAGACAGGTTAGACATGCACTAAACCTCCCGGATACCAGTGCTGATCATATTGCACCCGCATCACCTGTTGAATTATATGATATTATTAAAAAACTTAAGAACAATAAAGCTCCTGGACCAGACAGCATCTCAAACAGGGTGATCAAGCTGCTGCCTCGAAAAGCTATAGTGCATCTGACCAGTATAATAAATGCAATCTTAAGACTTCACTATTTTCCTTCCACCTGGAAACTGGCTGATGTGATTCCTATACATAAGCCAGGCAAAGACCCACACTTACCGCAGAATTATCGTCCAATCAGTCTCATCTCCAACCTGGGTAAGATTGCAGAGAAGGTCATCCTCTCACGACTCCAAACCTCAATAAATGACCTAAACATCCTCCCTAAAGAACAGTTTGGTTTTCGGCAACACCATAGTACTACCCAGCAAATCCATAGAATTGTGGAATATATCATCACCAGCTACAACTGGCGCCAGTACACAGGAGCTGTTTTCCTAGACCTATCTAAAGCATTTGATAAAATCTGGCATTTTGGACTCCTGCACAAACTTATCTCAGCCGGCATCTCACTAAAAATGGTTCATCTAATCCGTTCATATCTTCAGAATAGATCAATGCAAGTTAAAATTAACGGTTCTATATCGTCCCAGCGCCATATCTTTGCTGGAGTGCCACAGGGATCTCTACTGGCTCCATTGCTGTTTTCTGTATACGTGTCAGACATCCCTCACAATCCGATGACTTCCATTTTAGCGCTGTATGCGGACGATACGGCAATACTAACCAGATCCCTCAGACCCCACTTCGTTACTAGAAAGCTTCAAGAAAACATTCTAAAGCTGGAGGGTTGGTTCTCTAGGTGGAGATTGGAAGTCAACCCCCTGAAAAGCTCAGCGGTTCTTTTCTCAAAAAGGCCAATGTCTCCTGCAGGAGATGTGTTACTATTCAATACTAAAATTCCCTGGCAGACAGAAACAAATTACCTGGGTGTAATTCTCGACAAAAAGCTATCTTTCAACCAACATATCAAGTCTGCATGTGCAAAAGCATCTAAAGCCATAGCTCAGATTTACCCGCTAATTAATAGAAATAGCAAGCTCAGCAACAGAATCAAATTGCAACTTTACCAGATGACGATTCGTCCCATAATCACCTATGCCTCTCCAGCCTGGAGCCACACCTCTAACGCTAACATTATCAAGATTCAGCGTGTGCAGAACAAGTGCTTGAGAATGATTCTGAACGCCCCGTGGTATGTTAGAAACAGCCAGCTCCATAGAGACACAAATATTCCATATATTCTCTCTTATCTACAATCCTTAGCTTCCAAGTTTTTTCTAAAGACGTCCACACACCCCAATGATTTGATTCAACAAGCTGCAGCATATGAGCCAACGGACATATTCAAATATAGAAGACCAAAAACTATATTAGCCTCCTATAACGATGCATAATCTCCATGCCCATTCAGGGCGAGCAAACTGCTCGTAAATTTTACCCTCACTGTAACCACGACAGATAGCGGGGAATATGAAAAGCATCTTGCTTCACCCTTAAAGACATAAATGTCAATTGTCAATTGTCAATTGTAGTATGTTTGATTTCATATATATGATTTCATAATGCTTTGGCTTTGGATATGAAGTACAAGCGCACATATCTTTGCGTTTATAATTTATGTTTAAGAATTTTGATAGAAGCAAGGACACTGGTGAAGTAAGTACTCAGTGAATTCGGAGATGCAATTTGATTGATATATACAGGTAAGATATATACAGGCAAGGACACTGGTGAAGTAAGTACTCAGTGAATTCGGAGATGCAATTTGATTGATATATACAGGTAAGATTTTGATTTAGTTGCAATTTAGGAATTGTAGTGATTTCTGAAAAAGGAAATACGTCATTGGATTTTAACGGTAGCTATCGCAGAAAGCTAACTTGTGGAAAACTTTTCCAGTTGCATTCGATACAAAGGAGTGCATTTTGATTGAGATTCACTCAGTGAAAAGTAAGGTTTCGCTATTAATTCTCAGTTTTAGTAATTGACCAACCCCGAATCAAAACCTACTAGACGTAATTATGACTGACATAGACACCGACGCCCTGATAGAAACACTAGACAAAGGTCTGGCGCTAAGCCTACTCAAAAATTACTAGAAAAATTTAAAGTGGAATGCCCAGGCTATTTGAACCTGTACTCCATAACGAGAGATGATGAGGAAAGCGAGGATACTGCTAATACAGAGGAAAAATTGGATTTGGTGGTCTCCAATCCCCCCCGCCAGGATCAAGGAGAGACCCACCCGCAGAAAAAACACAAAACACAGTAGACAGGCCCACCCACAGACGGACACAACTCTGACCCTGCTGCCTCCACTAAGGAGAAATTGCCTCCAATTATCTTAAGAGAAAAGAACAGGTGGACAGAACTAAGGGCCACTATTACTAGTCTACAGATAGCATACACTACAGCAAAGAATTTAGACGATGGCATCAAAATCCAACCCGCCACTATAATGGACACTATAGCAGACTCACAAAGGAGCTAGACAATAAAGGTGTACAATACCACACCTTCACCCTCGACTCCGAGAGGAGCCTGAAGGTGGTTGTCCGTGGAGTATCAGAGCACATATATACAGACGATATAGTCTCCGATATCTGCTACGAACACCTGCCACCCATCAAGGTCAGCAGAATGACCAGAGCAGACAAAGGTCCAATGCCACTCGTCTTAGTAGAGATCCACCAAGCATACAAAAACATATATGACCTAATTTCAATTTGTGGGCTAAAAACCAGCCCAGAACCACAAAGAAAAATAACCTCATCAGGACAGTGCCAAAAGTATGGTCATGCCCAGAGATTATGTAAAGCAGAATACAAGTGCTTAAAATGCGGGGAGAGCCACTCCATATATACTTGCACCAAGCCAAAATCCACCCCGGCTAAATGTGCAAACTGCGGGGGCCTGCATCTAGCAAACTACAAAGGATGTATACAACACCCAAAAAACAGACTATCTGCTCCCTCTACTAATCTACAAAAACCAGTAGTTCCAACTCCTCAACCCTCCAGAGGTCGACAAAACACGATACAAAACCAACTGCCGCAACAGAAGCCCCGATCGAAGCAAACCTCAATCGGAAGACGAAGTCCTACGCAGATGTAGTCTGCTCAACAAAGGCCACTCAGGAGAAATACAACCCAAATTTAGCAGCCGTCATCACAAACTCCCTTGCAAATATGCTGCAAGACTTCAGCAAATCTAACCCCACATCAGACTCCAGAAAAAAATTTCTACAAGAAACCCAATCCATCCTAGCAGCCCTCATAAATGCATAAAAATAAAAGCACTCCAGTTTCCCTACAGATCATCGCTTGGAACTCGAACGGACTTGGAAACAAGATTCTGGTACTCCAAGAATTCACAGTGAGATACAACCCAGACATCATCTTAATAAACGAATGCCACTTAAGACCAGTAAACTACCCCAACGTTAGAGGACACCTCCTCCACAGAAACGACAGAATAAACTACAGAGGAGGTGGCACCGCCATTTTCATAAAAAAACACATCGATTACCACTCTGTAACCAGCCCCTCAACCAAAAATCTAGAGCTCACAAGAATAGTAGTACCCACTACCTCAGCTGGGAAACTAACACTTTATGCAGCTTACAACCCTCCATCAAAGAATCTACTACATTTAGATCTAGATGCCGTCCTGGGCAATAAAGATCAAGTCATCATTGCCGGTGACCTAAACGCGAAACAGCCGGCATGGAACAGTAAAACCACCAACAGAAACGGCTACACACTCTTCAGCTACTCCAGTTTAAATTATGCAATGGTGGCAGGCCCTGCATAACCAACACATCATAGTACGTATGGCACAGCCGACATACTTGACATTGCTATATTACAAAATATTAAGCTACAGTATAGCCTAGACTCTTTAAACGAGCTGACATCCGATCACAATCCAATCCTGCTCCAGCTGGGAAAGCAAGAACAACTGCTGCCTCCTCCCCACTCCTTCATCTCATGGAAAAAACTACCTAAAGTACAATCGGAACACATTGGACCTGTCCCTCACACCAGATCCATAAAAGAAATTAAAAATGCTGTCAAAATCCTGACCCAGCGGATCAACCCAGCCATAAAGGTTGTCACCTTTACCAAAGCCACTCTTAAGCCAAACCGAAGACATCATGGATTTAGTTAGGGACAAAAACAAAGCAAGGAAAAGGTACCACAACACCCGTGCAACTCATGACAAAACGTTCCTCAATAAACTGAACAATGATGTTAGAGAAGCACTTAAAGCTCACAGGAACGAAACATGGGAAGCCAAACTAGCCTCTGTATCACCCGGCGAACACTCCATCTGAAACATATTAAGAAGTCTCAGAAACAAAAACAAATCTAGTTTCAAGTCAGCGACGGATCTCTGCGGGAGTTCTCCAAGGTTCCCTACAGGCACCGATCTTATTCTCGATATATATGGCAGACATCCCACACAACCCAATGCCATCCATCTTAGCACTTAATGGATGACACAGCAGTACTTGGCAGATCTCTACGACCACATCTTGTCACTAAAAACTGCAAGAAGGCCTACTAAAACTAGAACAATGGTTCTCCAAATGGAGATTACAAGTGAATCCCCAAAACAGTATAGAGTTACTTTTCACCAGAAGATTGGCAACTCCCAAGGGGAAACCTTTATCTATTCAACACCAAAATCCCCTGGCAAACAGAAACAAAATATCTTGGGATAATTCTAGACAAAAGATTAACGTTCAACCCACACATCAAAGCTTTATGCGCGAAAGCATCTAAAACCATTGCACAACTTTACCCTCTATTAAATAGAAAAAGCAAACTAAATACCAGAATCAAAGTACTCCTCTACCTGCTTGATCCGCCCCGTAGTGACATATGCATCTCCAGCCTGGAGTCACACATCCAACACCAACATCCTCAGGCTACAGAGAGTGCAAAATAAGTGTTTGCGCATGATATTGGATGCACCGTGGTTTGTAAGGAACGTCCAACTGCATAGAGATACAAAACGTCCCTTACATCTACTCCTTCCTACTAACTACAGAGGAAATATTCTTCTCAAAGATCTCTACACACCCCAACGATCTAGTTAAACAAGCAGCAAACTATGATGAAACTGACCTCTTCAAATACAAGAGGCCAAAAGCCATCCTGAATACTTGCAACAATGACTAATCTCCGTGCTCCTCCCAGGGCGAGCTCACAGCTCATAAATCTTTCGTTCAATTCATCCTCCCTATCAGACAACGGAATAAAAGCATCTTGCTTCACCCTTCTGGCCAATGATGTTATGTTATGTAATATGTATGTGTATATAAAATAGTAAGGTAAATATGTTTATATTTTTTAAATGTTTCCACAAAGCATTGCAAAGCTAATATTACAATTTTTGTCGTTTATTTTGATTGGGTGAAAATTTTTACACGAACTTATTTTGCATTTCTGCGTTGGAAGAGTTTATCTTACTTCACTCTTGCTAATTTCGGTGCTTACTCCTGAAGACAAATAGACATTGTATTCTGTACGTTTTTATATATTTTATCAATCTATTTATTTATATATTTTATCGATCCGTATAAAATTCCTTCCATCGTTACCAAATTCGAAACTAGATTTCAACTACACCAATTATGTTGAGTCCTCCTTCAAATTGTCAAAAACGTATAACAGACGTGAAATGAATAAAATTCAAAATGTAATTTTAAACCACAAAAATTATAAATTCGTAATAGAAAGCAAATTCATTAATTACTTTTATCTTTGGGGAGAAAGTAAACACCTCATCAAAGTAAACACAGTTATTTTAAAAAATAATTAATTTTGTATGCATTTTGTGAATTTGATCTTTCCTGTTGTGAGGTTCATCAAGTTCTTTGCTTTCGTAAACTTCCTTGTGCGTTATGACAGCCTAATGGGGCACTGTTTTAGCCTCAGTGAAATAAATAAGTCACTTCTGTCCTGGATATAGTGACTTTCACATCTACATTTTTATAAATGACTACAGGTGGTTAGAATTTAAAGGAACAATATTTGATGTAATTGAGTTGAGAGAGAGAAAGAGAAACATTGGGAAATTATGGATAATGGGATAAAGGGGATAATGAAAATCAAATTCATCTTCCTTTGAAGTATCCGCTTTATATCATGATGTTGGAGAGTAGCCACAAGCGCAGATTAAATGTTACATGTCCAACATCATTCTGTCTAATTATGTAGCTATTTACTGACACCAGCATGCATTGATCCTCTTTCGAATATGTTATACACACCAGTTGATTAACTCCAGTCATTATCTGTTGTCCGATCAGTTAACTGTGTTATTTCTCTCGATGGGAATGGAAATATATAGACCAGTTGTGGAAATTTATCGATTTCGGTTAGGTTAAGTAATTCGTAGACAACGAACATCTACTGTAATTAGCAAAACTCGGCAACAATTAGACCTCCTCATTAGTGGACGATCAGTGGTATTTTTGTAATTAGTGGAGTATTCGTTTCAAGTATTGCTTGCATTCTCTATGCAATTTGGTCTGTTTTATATTTTCTGGGGCATCAGCGGGAAGGGTTTGCGAAAATGATCCCGCTTTCAAGAATTCGGAGTGCTCGTTTTCGGATTGGAAATATCCATGTAGGACTAGTGTGTTCGACGGAGTGGTGAGAATAAAGTATTCGATAATTAATGATGGAATGGAGCTAAATATGATGTCAGTTACAATACAACAGCAACATTGTGGAGAAATAAATTAAATTAAGATGTTATAATTAGCAATTATTTTTCTGCTGGTGATTACTATTGGACATTTCCCTTCACTTGACTCACGTGTCATATTCGCGATAACGACAGGGATCAAATTGCTTATTTTGGGATTGCAAACAGTTAATAAAGAACTGAATAAAGAATATTTTGCAATTTTGTACTTATTGAAATTTCTCATCTCTCTCTCTCTCTCTCTCTCTCTCTCTCTAGTCCTATGTATCCTTCCTAATTAGAAGTTTCTCTCTAATTCATTTTCATTGTTTGTGTTTTTCTTTGTATTATGTTTGGTTTCTCTCTTCTTTTTACCATCCATTTCTTTTAATTTTTTTAGACATTCATTCAATATTTTAGTATACATTTAGTTCGATATTTTTAAAATCTTTTTTTCTGTTGGAATAACAGAGAAAATCTTCTATCCCTTTTTGCATTTTTCTTTTAAATTCTTCTCTCTCTCTCTCTCTCTCTCTCTCTCTCTCTCTCTCTCTCTCTCTCTCTCTCTCTCTCTCTCTCTCTTTCTCTCTCTCTCTCACTGTTACATGTTGGTATTTGCTTTCAGAAGATCACTCGTAAATGTTGGATGCAATTTAAATATGCACAGATGATTGACGCTAGGAGAGCGCTTTTCTCAGCCATGATTGGTATAAAAGCAGAAATTCTCATTCATTCATTTCTACCTCAGATCAGTCATATTCGTGAAGATGCCATAGTCCATTATAACTCCATCATAGGTCTCTTAATACCTCTCCGTAAAGATACCTTTGGTCGGGTGTTAAAAGGATGCTTAGACTGCTAATTTGTCTCCCAGTGTTATGGTTCGGAAAACAGTTTAAGCAAAGATGCCTTTAATGACGAAGCACTAATGAGCCTACATAATAACCCTTCTTCATGATTATTTGGTTTCTCAGGAAGCTTCTGATGAATTAAAGATAGAAACTACGATAAGCTATTCTGATGGGCAGCGCGAGGAGATGGATTATTGGCTGTCGATTATTGCCCTTGTTTCTTGCAGCGAAAAGTGGATACTGACACTAAGCAGTTTGAGATTCAGTTTCAAAACTAAAAAGTAAAGTTTTCAAATATTAAATCCTCCGGTGTAACCATGGCAACCTTAAGCTCAACTCCCCTTTTCAAAATAAAAAAGTAGACGTATATTACCTGCAGTACGCTTGAGCTGTGTTGGAACGTGACACTCTATTGAAGATTAAGAGGAAATCTGTTCTGTAATGTTATATATTGAATAGCTGAAATATTTAACACTTGAATACACTAGAGAAGAATAATAAATAAATAAAATACATTCAAAGATGTTAATAGACTTCTTTATGACAAAGTTGTTCATTAGCGAGAGAGTAGAATAGCTTTGAAATATACAATCAAGTTTGCTAACTGATTTTAATGCTGTTCAAACTATTGATGTCACTACTGAAAATAATATCATCATTCGTACTCCGACTCTCGCTCTCGAGCTGTTAAATGTAGAATGATTATCAATTAAGTACTTCGGTAAAATCAAGGCTATGACCCAACTTTCCAGAGCAACCAATTGCTGCTTGAATATAATTATAGAAATTTGTATATGAGATATAAATCCATATTACAGATTAAATCTATTCTAACAATGTAAAAATTGATATCAACAAATCAGCGAATAATATAATTAACATGAGATGCGTCACCTATTATTATGTTTCTAAATTAAAATGTTCGTTTTGTTATAGTTGAATGATCAATGTGCATCCTTGACTAGGTCAGTAATTAATTAAGTTCGTAAGTGGTGAATGCTTAAAGAGTGCTAAGAAAAATTTCAAAATTATTTAATTAATTTCGTGGGTTAGAATTCGAAAAGGATTTTAATAACGGTTGTATTTGCCTAGCTCTTAGGTAATTGTTCCGGTTTATAGAAGTGCCTCGTTTTTCTTGAGTAATTAATTAATCTGATAGAACCAAAGGGAGAACGCACTTCCTAGAAGTAATAAAGAAGATAAATACATATGGCATTAGCCGTAAGTTAAAAAAGAAAAAGCTTTTAACCTTAAACAACAGGTAGCTAATTATACTAAGAACTGCTGCAGCGAGATAGATAGATGGATAGACTTGAAGGAGAGAGAGTTTTAAGCGAGATTAATTTATTACGGGTAAACAGTAGAATCAGCTTTATATAAAGTTGTTACTTTTTTCTTTTTATTGTGTTTAATGCTAATCATTGAAATATCAAAATAACAACATACACAAACTGTGTATGTTGTTTGCAACGTACTGCAGTTTGCAGTAAGTTGTAAATTATTCTACTGCAGTAAAAGTAAAGTATTCTACTTTATTTATCAATAAAGTATTCTAGTTGCAAACTGCAGTAGAATAGCATGATGAATGGATAACGAACTAGAATAGCGTCTGGATGAATGGATAACGAAATAGAATAGCGTCTGGATGAATGGATAGCGAACCCGCTTTGTATCCGATATGCTGTGAGGTCGAATGCCACCGTACGCATAGATATTTAAAAATGTCATTACGTGAAAGATAATTTTTCGTTGCGGTTGAGACAACGAAATATTTTATTTGCGAAAGATTTTAGCGGATTGTAAAAATGGAATTTTTAGAGACTAAAGATGCTATTTTTATAAATAATTATTATAATAATTATTTATAATTATTTTATTTTTATATACAATTCAATAAATTAATACATTTCATGAAGAAATATTTCTATATTATCCGAGTGAATAATATTAATTAAATGCATTAGAATTAAAATACATAAATCTGTTTAGAATTTTTTATATATTAGACTTCATGAAACTTTTCGATGTTATTCACCAATAAAACGTCGATGATATTATCTGAACTCGGATCGTTGTCTACATTATCTTTTGAAGTCATCCAGTCGATGCTGTTTGTAAACAGCAGTTTATTAAATTATTAAATAAGTTTATTAAATAACATTAAATTTATTAAAACAATATTTAATAAATTTAATTAAATTATTTAATGAAATTAAAGATAATAAATTTAAATAAATGCTGACTAAATTATAAGTATTTAAAATTTTAAAAACAGCTGTCATTTAAAATATTTCTGATTGCAGTAGAAATAGGTTGTTTAAAGCTAGCAATTTTTGGCTTCTTTTGAACAATGATCAGCTGATAATTATGAATTGGAATTGAAAATGGGAACTCTGGGAGACGGAAATTGAAAGATATTTGATTATTCATGAATAAGGACAGTGAAATGTTCCAAATGTTACTGCGAAAATGAACAAAGATTTATTTTTACACACAAAAAATATCAAGAGAAAGATCATTTCTTTTCGAACACACAAAAAAAAATGTTAAGGGAAAAGATATTGGATTAAATGCAGTACTTGAGATACTTATGTGGAAAAACTTCCTCCATTAGTGTAATACATTCACAACCTGTTTTTGAACGAATCGTATGTTTCTGTGGAGATTTTCTGTGAGACGTGTAAAGAAAAACTCATAAAGCTGCTCTGCTTAGCAGAGAGTATCCTCACGAGGATGTTCACTCCTGAGATATTTGCATTATTTCTGTCTTATTTTCCCTTTCACTTATTTCTATGCGACTATCCTAACAGCCTGGAAGGAAGGATCCTTCAAATATATTTTTGAAGGATCCTTCAAAAATATATTTGAAGGATGATTGGGATCTTTATCGCGCCTTTAATAAATATAAAGGAGGAATGGTTTCTTTCTTTTTTTATGTATTTATTTATTTCCTCATTGAGTTTTTGTAACGCAACTTTGTCTTCCTGTAGTCGAACTTTGCTGAATTATGGTGTGTCTAGGAGGAGTGGTCGACACAGACCAATTTGTCCAGTGTAATGGAACTATTACCCAACATTTCGAATTTTTTCATGCTGCCACATTGACAAGTCGCGATAGGAAATGGATGATGAATGACACCACCTCGGCTTGTACATGACAGCTCGTTATGCAACCGTCGCTCCTGTGTCTTTGGTGCTGTTCCACAGGAAATTATTTCCTCCTTTTTTTTTGTAGTTAAATACGTTTTTCCTATTATGAAGGCAATGCGGGATTGTGAAGGTATTTGTTTTCTTGCTGCTATCTTACTTGTCAGAGAAGTATTCAGTCGTGAGATCGGAAAACCTGTCAGGATCGATGAAAAATGGAATTCCCCGCTCGTCAGGTTTCTCAATAGAAAAAGGGACTCCCATGTTAACCGCCTCTCGCATTTACAGTATGATATTCCCCTGGATGAGAATGAAAAGAATCTGAATACAGATATAACATCATTATTTTCCAGGGTGTGTGTGTGTGTGCGCGGGCGCACCTTTGGAGGTTGTCTCTGCAAAAGGTCGATTTTCTCCCGCCTATAGCGTGCTTCCGTCGTTCTTGTGGCATATATTCTGATGATCTCTTTTAGAACATTTCTTTTTCATGTTTACAAATTAAATCAAACTTATCAAGAAATTATATTCTTCTTTAATCCAGGATTAAACAAGCATATAATTTCTTGCCAAGTCACTCTAAGTTTCCTATTCCTATTTAATCTCTCTATTCTAACTCTCTTTTTTCTGTCTTTACTTTTTTTTCTTTTTATTAGCTCCTCCCTCTCTCTTTCTTTACCATTTTCAATTCTGCGCTTCAGATGGCCATACCAGAAATCATATCCGAGTGGCCTTTACAAACGATTTGACACCTAAATATATCTTGCAAACAACTGGCTGATACAACTGTTGTAAACTCCCTGTCTTAAAGCAGAGAAAGCCATTTTAAATAACTCTGAGCGATCTTTGTACATAAGGTTGCTATCGTTCAATAAAAGTAATATAGATTGATCGACCTATCAATCTTCTCATTCATACTCTCTTAAGTTGAATTGGGATCCATAAATATGTGGTGAGGGCACGCGCACACACACACACACACACACACACACACACACACACACACACACACACACACACACACACACACACACACACACACACACACACACACACACACACACACACACACACACACACACACACACACACACACACACACACACACACAATAAAGCAGAATCCATGCCCATCAGAACCCCAGTTGTAAGACAAAACCAAAGCGAATTCACGTGATTTGTGTACCTTATTTTTGAGTATCATCAAGTTCAGATTGTACTGGTTGGATTTCGCGAACTAGAATTGTTTCACGATCCAAGTGGTGGTTGGTGGTGTATACTTCACTTTGCTGCACGGATATCATTGTTGCTTTGCCATCGCACGTGATGTACATTTCAATTTTGTGTAGCGTGAGAAACATTCCATCTGTGGACTAATATTCAATCCGCAAGTTGCAATATTGCCTTTTAACCGTAATAGAAAAGTCTATTCTTGGAGAATAAATGCTCGTAATTTGTTTTAATAATTTTATATACCGAAGTTGTTCACTCAGAAATAAGGAAATGTATACTCCGGACTGACAGAAGGTTAGGAAGAAAAATGGTTAACATTGCTTTTAAATGCCGCGATTGGTGAATTTCATGAAAAATAAATACAATAGATTCTGGCAGAAATGTGAAAGTAAACGAATTAAAAGAAGAGAAAGAAAATATATCAGGTTGGTAAATTTGTAGATCATGTACATGTAGATCATGTAGATCAATTGTAGATGTTAAATCATCACTAATTGTAACATATAAGAAATTCAGATTACTCTAAAGAAATAATGAATTATAGCAAATAAACCAAGTATTACTACTCGCTGCAATTGCCTCTCGTAATGTTAATGCAGAACCCTCTTTACCCCTCCTCACGATTCGAATCATACACAGAAGGATTGCGATGTGTTGTTTGCATCCTTGTAGCCTTGGCTATTATTGAGCAGATGCCTAACGAACAGCTGGAATAATCCTTCTTGGCCGATATTTCCATACCAGAGAATGATTTTAAAGAGCTATTGAATGGTGGTTGTGGCAATGACGCTCTACACGAGTGGTTCTTAACCGGTGTTCCCTGGAATTGTGTTCCGCTAACTGGTTAAAAGTGTTCGGCCAGTGAAAGATGTCACATGACACAGTTCTGAGTGTAATTGATTACTCTGATCCTAACAACTGAAGACTGCTATGCGCGTTGATTTCTAAACCAAAAGAATATCGTTTATAGATCATGTATTTGGAGGATATAAGTTGTAAATATGGTAAATTACATCGTCAAGACCTTTAAAAGCACGCCTTTTTTTTTTTAAATTTTTAAAAATGTCGAGGAATTATTTCCGTTATAATAGAACATTTAACAATATTGGTAGAAAAGATTTCAAGTTACTTTCCTTCCTTAAATACACACAATTATGACTGGATACGAAATTCATTTGGCAAAATGAATACATCGAGCAGTGAAATTTCGTTACAAGAAGAAGAACAATTACTTACGTCGTCAACGGATCGTACTCTAAAAATGAAATTCTCTGAAATAATTCTTGAGAAATTTTTGATTTTTGTCCAAGTCGAATACCCATCTCTTCACAAGGGTATTGAAAATTTGGTTACAGTTTTCAACATCATGCTTGTGTGAGCTTGGTTTCTCAAAATTAATGATTTTGAGAAATTATTTCAGAATTAATAAAAGCGTGAAAGACTTACTAATATAGACAAAGAAATGAGGGTAGTTATATCACATATTAGACCTTATAACGCTGAAATCTGCAAAAGCCTACGAGCTCAAGCATTGCTTTAAAATAAGTTCCATTTTTATAAAAGGCAAGTCCATGCATATTTTTGTTGTTAGTTTTATGACCCTAATGCTTTTGGTGTTCTCCAATTTTTTCTTATAATCAAAAGTGTTCCGTGACTTCGAAAAGGTTAAGAACTACTGAGAGTCTACATTATGTAGTGAGTACAACGCCTATATTTTATATAACATATAGTTGCAGCTAATACAACATTCTTTAAGATATGTGATACTATTCTTATACACAGTGGATCAAGTACAAAATCATTAATTTTACTGGAAGAAATCCTATATGTCTCATTTCTCTTATAAATTTTACTTTTATTTATTTAGTTTGCTCTCTCCTCATCTCTGGCACTTACAGGTATTGTAATTTAAAGCTTACCCTTTGAAATCTAGAAGAGGATAGCGAGTTCCGTTGCTTTCCATCAATGTTGATAATAGGTGTTGACATGCAATTATTAGAACTATAGCACGCAACCTCGCAACCTGCACGTTTCAATAAGCAAATATTCCATGTCATCATTAAAGCGAGACATTAAGGCGAGACAGCTCATGAACACTCGCTTCTCCCGGTGATAGATCCATCTATGCGATTAACTGCACTAACGACTTCGAATGGAGAAATAGGTCTTCAGAGAAGCAGTTTCATCCAGGTGCATGTGCTTTATATTTCCTAATTTCAAGAACCTACAACTGGCATTAATTGACGTGGCAACGTCAAGTAATCCACCTGTGGCAACAAGCATTTTTTTTCACTCACTCTGCAAATCAAATCTGATATCAAAATCACTCGAGTGGGTTCTCTTCCGTTTATTCTTGTGTTTATGTTGTATATAGCGAAATTATTTATGTGAATTAGAGAATAAAACGGAGAGGAAAAGACTAAAAGTATTAAAATAATAAGAAATAGGAATGAAAAGAAAGAGAGAGAGTGCGTGAAAGAGAGAGAGAGAGAACGACTTGAAATATTGGAAATAAACAGACGTATAAAACATACATACCAAAACAGACTGTAGAAGTGGAAAACATGTTGAATGGGAGATAAAGAAAATGACAGAAAAAAGAAAGATAGAGAGAAAGACAATGGTTGCAAATAATGGGAGAAAAAGAAAAAGAAACATATAAAGAGAGGAATTAAAAGATGAACACTTGTAAACACAAGAGAGAAAAATGTAAACAGAGAATGTCAAGCTGACGAATAGAAGAGAGAGAGATTAAGAGACAGAAGAATGAAAGTTCTTCCTTTTTCCTATAAAAATATTCATTGTTCTATAGATAGAAAGAGAAATATAAAAACTGAAAAGCGCACATACCAGTATAATTCCAATTTTTTCATTTTTTCAGCATCCATCCTCACACCACTCTATGCAAGCATTTCGTATCTTTCTGCGTTGGATTTGCTATAACACGTCCACCATTCAACAAAAACAGAACCAGTGAATGAGGACACAAGTTTCTGAAAAGAGACTTCTATGTTTTTATTGTACGAGGGTGCACTTTTTAAAAGGCAAACACAAACATTGCCATCGAGAATCTCGTTCGGTTATTAATGATCTCAATGGGATGATTTGAGGGAGGAAAAATTGGGAGTTAGACTATTTAACATCTTTCTTATATGTTCTCTCACAGAGAAAGAACTGAGGGGATTCTGCGACACATGGGAAATGTGGGGCTTTAGTATTCTTTTCTAGTCTCCAATTTTAAGATGTGATTTCTTTGCCATTTGAATTGAAATTTTCAGAGGAAGTGATTACGAACAAATCAGACGTTTGCTAGTACGACCCAGCCCTTCCTAAGTGACACGCATAGGCTTGCGATATACATGGGTCGATACCATTTAGAGCACGCACCCAAACAGTAATTACTTCTCACTTGCTAAGTTTCAAGTTTTTCTCAAGTTATTCTTTTAATGATTGGGCCATCCATTTTTATTTTGAATCCCACGCGCACTGACAATGGAATATTTCTTGCACGAGAGATGTTCCTGGCATTTTTATCTAATCCTCCCTTCTACATCTTTGTATTTTGCTTCTATCTAGCTTGTTATAATTGGGTCTCTCTCTCTCTCTCCCTCTGACAAATAGAGCAAATGTTTCTCGGTCTATTTGTCAATATTTTATACTCACATCACTTATCTTTCTCATTCTGTTTTTTCCTATATATTTTCTTCTCTCTCTCTCTCTCTCTCTCTCTCTGTAGTTTTCTAATAATATTTCCTTTTCCTTTTTTTCTTAACATAGCTGTCTCTGGTTTTTCTCATTTCTTTATTTCTTCTTCCTTTCTTAGTCTCTTATTTTTCGCTCTCTCTCTTTCAAAATCACCTTCTTCACGAAAGGTAAAATTTTAATTCAAACCTCGCAATTTCATTTCCTGAAATTGCACGTCATGCAAAAGACCACGTGAAATTTAACGTGGTCTTTTGCATGATTTAACGATAAAGAATTCGGAATGGACAAAAATGAATTTGAAATTTGGTCACAGCAAAATTTTTGTACTATAACAGCAGTTTTAACTTTGAAACACTCGTTGAAAAATACCGGGAGATTAAGGAATAAATATAAGAATGTACACATATAGAAAACAACATGGTTGAAGGTCAGTTTAAAAAAAACATTAAAAGTATTAAAGAATTTTTTCTGTCTAACATTTCAACCGAAACTCATCCCTTCGTCAGTGGGAGCCACATAAAAAATGAGTTACCTTCTTCCCAGCGTGCTATAAAATTTTATCTTGAAAACGTCAACGAAAGGCTTTATAATCTAACCTACATATGCTTTTATCTCAATACATCACTTAAGTTACTATGGAAAAAAGGAATTTACCTTACCTATCTCTTTTCTGTCTTTTACTTTACTTTTTCTTTGTTTTTTCTTTTCTCTTTCCTAATGATACATCTTCTTTTTCGTTCTCTCGATTTAATTTTCGAATTTCCTCAATTTTGTTTCTGTTTCTTATTTGTATCTGTTGATGTTACCTTACTTAATCTCGGAATCTTTCTTTAAATAAATCCTTTAGACAAATCACGAAATGTTTGTGTGTCCAAATATATCCATATTTGGAGATGCAACACACAAAAGAGAGAGAGAGAGAGAGAAAGTATAGTATTAATATATAGCGAGAATTGAAATATAAATGGAGTTAGAGTAGAAAGCAAAAAGAAACACGAAAAGATGGAGAGAAATATAAAGGGAAAAAAAAGATAAAATAGGAGAGAAATGAAACATGGAAATGTAAGGATGACAAGAAGCAAGCATTTATAAGGAAAACAAAGTAGAAAAGGATAAAAGAAAGGAAGAAAATGCAAAAATTCGGAAGAAAAAGTTATAACGTTATACAAAATTAATATAGAAAAATAAAAAGGTAAAAAATTTGAGAATAATATAAAATGAAAACTATAGAAAATATACAAAGGAAAAGAAATATGTTAAACTTGGAAAATTACTAGAAAAGCAAAACAGGTAACGATATGAATTTTTAACTATTAATGAATAGCAACAATTACGTTCTCGCTTTATTATAAGGTCAAACCGGGTAGGATGATCACTTGAAAATTTTATATTCGCAGATAAAGGATCGATTGATAACTTTTTAATGTTCCAGCCGATCGCCAACTCGAAGTGCATGCAGCTGCCAAGGCTATTGTATATGTGTCCCTTGGGAAACATGGAGAGTGTGTCTGTGTATATATGTATATATATATTTTTTTCATGTCCTCGCATGACAGTTGCAGCTTTACAAGTACTACTACAGTGAGCACAAGCAGAGAATGTGTGAATCGCTATGTTTAGTTATAATATTGTGATAGATACTGTGAGAATGTCGTATAGTTGTGTGGACATGATGTTCAGGACCTCCCTCGATGAGTCTAAGGACTCTCTGGAGTCGCCCGTAATAATAATAATAATAATAATAATAATAATAATAATAATAATAATAATAATAATAATAACAATAATAATAATAATAATAAAGGAAGGAAGCATGTGGGCTCTTGGGATTACCAGAGGATAGGTTATGTAGCTTTCTAGGATAGCCAATTTTATTGATGAATTCAGACCACAGAAGAGCAAGCGGTAATCATGGTTATAGTACTATTCTACGCTGACATGTGTAAAGGTTGTTAACGATGAAGAATTGCACGTTCCAGAATACTTGGCATCCTGCAATGGCTCCCGTTCTTCTCTCTTTCATTCTCCTCCTGTGTGTCTGATTGTTCTCTAATTCTTACATCACATAAAAAATTAAAGTTTCTCTCTCTCTCTCTCTCTCTCTTTGTCGCGTTTATTTTTATTTATTATTTTATTTAATTCTCTCATTTGTATTTTGAACAATTTCCAACCGTATTCTCTGTATTGTTGTGTTCTTTACTTTTTCGTACTATCGTTTCTTTATCTCTCCTTCATTTTCTCTTTCCACTTGTTTCTTCTATAAGATCTGCATATTTTTATCTATGCACACTGCCGTCCACACCTGTTGTAAAACTTCATTTAAGATACTTTAACTGATGTTTAAAATTGCAACCACCTCTTTTGGCAGGTATCTTTGTAACACTGATTTGCTAGAAATATAGACCTTCCAATCACTAAACTGTGGACATGAATGATTGCAAATGTCAATATGATTAGTTTGGGATTTATTAATCCCACAACGTTTAATGATGAATTGTTATATAATTTGTTAATTTCAGCGATTTATTCATAAGAAAATATTGCTGTACTCTTTTCAGGTGAAGAATATTCACAACGATGCAATCTGCGTATCTAAATGATTTAAACATTATTATTATTATTATTATTATTATTATTATTATTATTATTATTATTATTATGTGACACCTGCAGCGAGTCCAAAGTCTCATCGAGGGAGAGTATTCCAACAGCATCGAACGATTGAACACCTTCCAACTACTAACCGCGCTCAAACTTGCTTAACTTTTTGCTAGCCGTTAGTAGCAGAGGCACTACCAATCGACCAACCTTTGCTGGCAAATATGAGAGAGAATGCTATTTTTTTTTTTTTTGAAAATCTCTGAAATACTAGCGAAATGTTATATTTAAGTTAAGAGTCATACAGATTATGTTAAAAACAATTACAGAAAAAAAAACAAATAAATAACTAATAAAGTAAACTATTGTTGAACTGTAAATAGGCATCATAACGGGATAATAAAACTGCTTTTCAAGGATTCAAAAGGCGCCATTTGTGGCATTAGATACTTTGAACCAATCACGGACCGTAATAAAGATCTGCGACATCTCCATTGCAGTCGACTCGAAGTGGTTAGTTACTCTTTTTTTTAAATTAATCTCACTGGAAGATCAAGATATGCTTTACTCATGGATGTTTGTATTGCATTTCCGGTACAAAACAGATTCAGAGTCAGTGTCTTCATACAAATCCATTACCCAAATAATTTTGTCCGTAAGTGATAAAAATACACCCATGCTTGGGAACTGTATATACTTCCAGCTCGTGACAAACGACTAGGAATACAAATTGATGTGTAGTGCTTTTAAATCCTTCTGGTCTAAAACATTACTCGAAGTCAGATTAGGCAAATACACGATATATATTATATTATTTTATATTTTTCCCTTGGAATTACGTAATGAAGATAGGACACTGAAACAAGTCATGTGAGAGATAATGGTTGAATGAAGTCAATGAGAGGAGGGTCACTCATCAATCAATTTGTTCTCCTGCGAACAGTCAAAAATATTTAGGTAGGAGTCAAATGCACCAGCACAAACACAAAAATAGAATTTTAAGTTCTGAGTAAAATCTAGTTCATAAATTATTTTGATGTTCAATAGAATTAATATATCAATTTCATTTAAATCGGCTGTGATTTTCTGTTAAATATATTTTTCACAAATATCTTTACACGAAGCTTTAAAATATCTTAATAAAATTTATTATAATTAATTTTTTAAAATTAGTATTAAAGTTACAAACTGATTGTGTATAGAAAATAATATTAAAGCTGAAAATAGTTTTAATATAGTAATAATTAATGATAGTTTTCAAGACCGTGTGGATTTTTAAGTAGTAATGCTTGTGTGTGATGCAGGATTAGTGGCGAGATCGAAAACATATCACAGTTTTCAGTAGTCTTAAATTACTTTATTTAAGTATTCTTAAATAATCGAATGGCCGTGCATTGTTAGCAATAAGTGTAAAATCTTTATTCTTCCAGTATTATGTTAAAGCTATCTAATTATCACGTGTGAACGAAATATTTCTCGTTACTACATTCTACTGAGAGATGAAAGAGACCAGTCATGGGTTTCGTTCCCATAATTTTCCTTTATGTTTGGTAGAATCATTATTAGGTAGTGTTAACTTTACAGACAAGCATGGTAATACCTTACAATCAACATTTTATCCTATTTTTCTAGAGTTGCAGTTCTAATTTTAAACTCGTCGTCTCTTTATAGGAATTCACACAGATTGGCTTTCCTGACATCACCTGTTTGGAATATAAAAGAAATAAAAATGTATATTTTTGTTTCTTGGCTTATTTCTCAATGCTAATATTTATCACCTCCTAATGAGTCGGCACAGTAGTTTCCTGATAATAAAAGTGCTCGCTGGAGAGCATTATCTAGCATTAAATTTATTCAAATACATTCACGTATTTACTCTATTGGAAGAGAGAGATCTTCCCGAGAACTCATTTTTACAAAACGAAAGTTCTGCTCTCTCTCTCTCTCTCTCTCTCTCTCTCTTGACACAAAACATGGAATTTGCTTTCATGCATAACTTTGCTAGTACCACGAAATTGTGTCTGAGCATCTAAATGCCATACTTAACAGATTCATTATTGAACACTCATCCGATATTTTCGGCCTTATCGCATTTTAATTTATTGTTCTTACTGTTCATAAATATTATTCCAAACTTATTAGCACCATTACTAAATTTGTTTAATGAGATAAAGAATGACAAGAGAATATTGTCGACTTGGTTGACCCAGTCCTTTACTCACCCACGGTACGAAATGCACTATAGCTTTACAAAATAACCTTTTTGTGGGTAGAAGCAACATAAAAAAAATAAGAGATTTATATCCTTTGGGTATACAGCTGAAGAATGGAGTTAATATCCGTTGTTTTCACATTTGGACTAAAGTTGCTGACAGTCACACATGTTACCTCCAATAGCTAATAAACAAATACACTATCCAATTATTATTTGCAATAAGAGATATACACTTATGTGGATCTAGCTCTGTTCTTCATAATGAATTTCGAGATAGTGTATAATGGAGGAAGTTAAATCAGGTACCTTGCACCTCATTACACTTCCTCGTAATTCAAATTGCCAAATTGCAAATTAAATGTCTATTTATGTATCTTTTATTTTGTAATCTGCTAAGCTTATGGATTCTTATTATGTGCCAAAATATTGCAGTCTTTTATCAGAAAGGATAGCAATCTGTTAGTCCATATTTTAATTTCTTATTCTTGCTTTTATTATTCTATTTTTATTCAATTCGTCAATAGTTAATATTTTCTTTCCTCCTTGTCTATAATCAAAACAAGAAGATAATATAAAATAATTATCTTCTCTTTCTATCACATCTTTTCTTCTCTTTTTTTTCTGTCCTCGCCCTTGCTATTTCATACAATACGTTTTCTGAATTAATCTAAATAAATAAATATATTGCGCCAAATTTATTATGCTATTATATCATTGTGTCATAAACAGGATTAAATGATTAAACCCTAAACAAATCTCTTCTAAATTTTGGTAAGAAGGAGAACAAAGAGAAATGTTAGTTGAGAATGTTTATGACAAGTTAATATGGAGGTTCCGTTAGAGTTATTAAATGTGGAGAGAGAAATATTCTCTTTCATCCTCTTACGGATGTTGATAAATTCACTTCACTTAGGCGGATATGCACTTCAAAATCGAAGAGATAATCCATGATAATTAGACTCCACTTTTTTTCTCAGCGACTTTAACTGAATACATACCAAACTCAGTGGAGGATTTAGCAAGATCTCATAGCATCGATAATTTCAATCTATTCACGCTTGGGCAAATCCATTCGAGCGCTACACGGCTGCCTGCCTGCAACGAATATGAGATTAACAAATTGTGTTTAGCAACGTTCCATTACTCTGGTCAATAGCTTCTCCCTTCTTACTTTAGCAGCAGTTTCCAAGCTGATGATCATCATAATACCTCTTCGAGAATTGCTTCATTTTAACCTTTCACATTTCAGTTATTGGATGAACAAAATTATGAGAATTTCCTAGCATGTTATGTCGCCCTATCTTTACCTAGGAATGGAGACAAAGAAGATGGATATAAGGGAAGCTCAGAAATTGAGTTGCAATTATGGCACTTAAGATAGCAGATGAATCGTAAAAGCTGTTGCAAGAGCGACTGGAGAGAAGTATTACAGTTGCAACAGCCTTGCCATAGTAATCTACAAAGGGACTGCTCCTGTAGCTTGCGTCTCTCTCTCTCTCTCTCTCTCTCTCTCTCTCTCTCTCTCTCTCTCTCTCTCTCTCTCTCTCTCATTTCAGTAAGACCATAGCAACGAAAGCTCTAGGGAGGGTAGAGAGAGGTCATGTCTGAGGCATCCCTTTCAGCTACATGTTATTTCTGATGAGCATGTATTGTATTGCTTAAAATGTTATTATTGTTATCAAAGTAAACAGCCTTTGTTAGAGTACCGTACCTCCATTCTAATCCTATAGTGAGAAGAATGAATTTCTAAGACCGTTTTCTCCCTCAAATTGCGTCCCTTATGTAACTAACAAGTTAACTAATGTGACTGCATTCCTCTCGCGGGTCACAAAAGCAGTAGATATTTCTGCTCACTGCCTTCAATCTTGGTCATTCTGTCTCTTTATCTCTTTCCACGATTAAGTATTTATATCTTTGTATTTTCTTTATTTTTTTTACTTTATACAACTAATGTTTCGTGTTTTGTTTTCGTTTTTGTTACAGTTCTTATGTTCCTACTTATTTCTGATATTTTCTATTTTTACCGACATTTTTAGTTTATTTTATAATATTCTATTTATTCCATCTATTCATATTTCTATCGCATTATGCTTTAATTTATTACAGTTTCACTCATACGAAAAAGCTCTCAGTTCTCTACAAAGATTTGTAGATTTTTTATCAAATTTTGAATTATTTATTTCACCTTTCTTTCTTATATTAGGTAAAACTTAACTCTCTTTATTATTCATTTTAACCACATTCTGTAAATTTCTTCTTCTATCTTCCCTTCGTTCACATTCGTTGCATCGTTATATGCAATTTTCTTAATGTCGCTAGTGTTTATATAGTCAATTTCTCTTCCCTCTTTAGTTATCTCTTGACGCACATAACGAAAAGTATGCAAAGGTGTATCTAAATAATTAGTGGCATCAATAACAGTCAGTATCTTCGACTTGTATGGATAAGACTATGGTAAAATGATATTCAGTAGTATTCATACCTGTTTTAGAATACAATAAGTAGTTTATACTGTATATTATTGTTGTCACGCTTGACTAATAACTGATATATGAAGTAAACAAATGTTCCCTTAAAGTCTATTGTATACCAGGAATTTCGAAAGAGGATGCCATATGAGTGAACTATCCATTCTTCATGTTCATAAAGAATGCTTAACGCCAAATAAATTGATTGAAATTAAATAAACTGAGCCAGTGATCAAATGGTACATAGATCGTGTGTTATTGAATTCAGTTCTCGGCAGCTCAGTGTTGATATATTGTTGACGGAGGCACAACATCCGTTTCCAACATTCGAAACGGAGGTTGTGCTCCGGACCAAGGTTTCTGAATGCCTATCCCTTAGCGCACCCATGGTACTGCTACTACTAGTATGGTGTAGACTAATATGAAAGGCGATTCAAGTTAGCAGTGGAACACCAAGAGTCTCTTTTGTAGAAACCGGGACTTCATCTCTTTTGTAAAGAGATGAAGTTCCAGTTTCTACATAGGGGAAGCTGCACAAAAGGTGTCATGGTGTAAAGAATATCATGACTGTTTCAGACATCATTAAAAGTTCATATATTGAGAGACTAACTGTTCTCCATATTTTTTTTTATTTAACGCAGGAGCAAGAGTGATGGATGTCTAAAAGGTTTTATGCACAAATGTAACATCCCAACTTTGATTGGAGTTGGGTGGTTGATTAATTATCTGCCGCTGTTTCTCCAAGTATAGACATGGACTTTTGTTTGTCGTGCTTACAAGGATAAACGCAGTATATAATGTAATATTTCATGCAGTTTTATTTTATAAACAGACTTTTTCTCTTTGAACAGGCCAAGAAAAATTATGTCGAAAATATTTCTCTTGTCTAAACAGAGATTCTGTCCGGGCCTAACAACACTGGTTGGCTGAGTAGTTAACCTATCCGTTCTCCAACCAGAAGGATGTGCGTTCATATGTTTTTGACTGCATTTAAATGGGAGATGAATTTCATCGTCCAGGTGAGACTACCGTCCCGATAATGGGAGGCATGAAAATGGTGTGTAAACAGATGTTGTGCTCCGGACCAAGGTTTCTGAATGAATATCCCTCAGCGCACCAATGGTACTGCTATTACTAGTATTGGGATAGACTAATGTTTAGTGCGTGAATAATCAAAACAAAAAATTGTCAGGTAATTGTCATCCAGCGTGTCCAACAATACCGTAAGAGATAACGATCATGTTGACGGATGAGTGATGCAAATACCAGAATCATTATCATCACAGACTAGTGGAGAGTTTGCCTAGATAGGAGAAAAATATAGGATTTACGTCTCTCTCTCTCTCTCTCTCTCTCTCTCTCTCTCTCTCTCTCTGAATACGAACTTCAGCATACTGCATGACATCACAGCTCTGACTGCACGGATATTGACGTAATTCAATATATATATATATATATATATATATATATATATATATATATATATATATATATATATATATATATATATATATATGAAGTGTAGCTATTAAATAACGAGACAAGGTACGCTGTGAATTGTGTACCCGTAGCAGCGGGATTCACTTGGGCCGTGAATGACCTTGAAGGTTCTAGAAGCAGTTGAGATAAGTATTGTTCGCTGACGCTCGTAGTTCATCTGTAGGAAGTTATAAAAGAAACACGTGCGAAGTCGCTTTCCCGGAATAATGTCTAACTTTAAACTCGAGCAGCGCAATAATCTCAAATTCCTTGTGAATTTGAAGAAATCACCGACCGAGGGTTTGAAACTGTTGCAAGAGATGTACGGTGATAATGTAATGTCACGTGTGGGAATGTTGAATGGCACAAATGCTTTGCTGAAGGTCTAGCAAACGTTGAAGATGACGAACAACTGGGTCTCCCTATCACGACAGAAACCGAGAAAACGTTGAGAAAATTAATGAAATTGTCCGCAATGGGCGCTGATTAAGCATTAGGATCATAGCAGACATGGTGCACATTGATAAGGAGATTGCGCGACAAATTTTGCATGAGCAATTGAACATGAAAAGTCTGCACCAAAATGGTTCCCAAAAACTTGTGTAAGGAGCAGGAAGATGTCCGGACACAAATTTGCACTAACATAATGGAACGGCTGACAGTGGAACTGGACTTGTAGGAGAAGATTATCACATGTGATGAGACGTGTATTTTCCGGTACAGTCTAGAAACAAACAGACAATCGATGCACTGGAAAACCCCACATCACCTGGAATGAAAAAAAGCAAGAATGAGTAAGTCAAAACTGAAGGCAATGCTGATGGCATGGTTGAATGGATACCAGAGGGTTAGACAGTTAATCAACATTATTTTCTTGAGGTTCTGGCCAAACTGAGAGAACGAGTGAGAGCGAGTGAGGAAGAAGATACCCGATCTCTGGAAAAACAACGCTTGGATTTTCCATCAGGACAACGCTTCAGCCGTATATCTGGAGCGTTGTATAAGCAGTATCTGGCTGATAAGAAGATCCCAGTTTTGGACCATCCACCTTAATCGCCAGACCTCGCTCCATGCGACGTTTACCTTTTTCCAAAGTTGAAATCAGCATTGAAGGACACCCACTTTCAGTCAGTGGATGAGGTAAAGGAGAAACCGGCAGCTCTACTGAAGCAGATTACAGCTGATGACTTGCAGCACTGCTTCCAACAATGGAAAATTCATATGGAACGGTGTATAGATAGAGGAGGGAAGTATGTTGAAGGAGATAACAATTAAATTATACAATTGTATAATAAACGACATTTTTGCAAACAGTATCCTTATTTAATAGCCACACCTCGTTTGTGTGTGTATGTGCTTGTGTAGCGCTGTTGGAGGGATCATTGAACTTGCGTCGTTTGCTTGGGAAACGCATACAGTTAACAGACAAAAATTCTTTTGATGTGTTGAATGGACTGTTTCGATTGTGTAGTGTAACACCTTAAGGAAAACTTATGAAATATCCGTAATTTGACGAGTCATAACCACAGTAAAATATAGAATCATTTAATCGATGAAACATTAATTAAAAATACTCTTTGTCTCACAAAAGCATCATCCGTGTATAAAGAACAAAATTGGAAAATTGCCGTTTAACAAATCACAATTACTTGCTCCAACAAAGGTTAACTTTATTTTAAGATCGTTCTTCCTGACTCGTAGATGAAATTTAGTTTGTCAGAAAAGAAAGAAACTTTGGTGAATATAATGTTTAATTAATTACACGTTATTATGTTACCGTAGTTGAGTGTTCTCCAAATGATGTAATGTACAGTGGAATCTGGTGATATCCCCTGGATATCCCTAGAGGCGCTATGTAACTATAACACTAACAATATAGATAAACACATCTAGTTAGCAGTCTAACAATCCTACTTGTTAGATTGTCAACTAGTTAACTTGCTTCTTTATTATTCCGTTAATGAAAATTAATTAATAATATTAATTCATCGTAAGGATTCTGTCGTAAAGATACTTTTCGAAGTGCTGATTGTCTGACCTGACAATCAGCACTTCGAAAAGTACTCAAAAAACACTTTGGATGAAAGTAAATTCGAACAACAGGGAAACAAGTGGCTGCAAATGAATTGTGTTCTCCACTTCTCAGCCCAAATATGTTTGCCAGGACGATTCTTTTGAAAAGAATGTGAACAAATTTATTCTTCTTGAATGATAGATCATGAACATTGACTCATAAATGGCCATTAAAAAGGTAATCTTAGTTCAAAAGTAGGAGACGAAAATATTTTACTCTCTGGTATTTAAACAATGCAACTTTATAAGATCACAGGTGAAGGAATGAGTCAAGATGGGGTCTCTGTAGGCACGTGAATCAAAAAATAAAAATTGAAATATTTTTATGACACCATGAAATATTTGTAGACATTACGGTGTGTGTGTGTGTGTGTGTGTGTGTGTGTGTGTGTGTGTGTGTGTGTGTGTGTGTGTGTGTGTGAGAGAGAGAGAGAGAGAGAGAGAGAGAGAGATAAAAATCTATTTGTTAAGTTGGTTTATATGTAGTTTTTTATGCTATCGTAACCTTTCATAGAGAGCAACTTACTTTTATGTAAGCCTGAAGTCAAACGAGATAAGATATGCCCCCGGGAGTATCATGGGAAACTATATTTCTTAAGAAAGTAACTACAAATAATATAGATTGAACAACTGCCCTCACATAACTGACTTCAAACTTTATTCGATAAAAATACAGAACGATAACAAAGGTTTCACTGCAATCTTTTAAATTTTAGCAAGTCTGTAACTTGAACACTATTAAAATATATACGAACACTAAGAATTTCAAATTCTTAGTGTTCGCAATTCACTGAAGCATTTATTGAAGGTTGTTCCCGACACATATCTCACCGAACTATGCGCAATAATTCGGCACACTACTGCCGAACTTCTTGAAGAAGTTCGGCAGTTGTGTGCCTGTATGGAAACCACTGATGTATAAAACTTTCTAATATAATGGCTGATAATTGCAGATTACAATTTTTTGTAATTATAGGATAACGAATAATCTATTTACAGCTTAATATAAACATTTTGTATTCACAGCAGACGAAGGTAATAGATTTCCAGTTATGAAGTTATGAATATATATATATATACTAATTACATATACCAAATTCATTTCCAAATATGCAGCCTAAAATGGGATCTGAAGCAACCATCTGTTGTCCGAAGTGTTCAAGGATATCTACTCAGCCTACCCGGCTGGCAAAGTGTCATACAGTATAAATATGGTTTAACTGAATTGCTCATTTTTGTTTTCCCACTGAATTATTCAAAATAGGTATTACTAAATAACAAATATTTATCATCAAATTTTGCTTTAAACTCGTTAAAAAGAATTCAAGGAACTTTGAAATATTGCAAGCAGCCATAATCAAGTGAGTTCGCGGTCAGAAAGGCAAGTTCTCCTGAAACATTGAAATCATAAAAAGATTATATTCTTTGATATGAAGGAGTTCTTTATCAGTAAGCTTTCCTATATGTAAATTCCCACTCAAAAATATTGTTTAATTATCTATATTTCACGTTTAAAACAGGATGTTGCCTAAAACTGCATGAATGTTATATCTCTACAATTCTTCTACATACACAGCGCAGTGCGTGCAGCAAATGTATTATGGCCAACTACAATAAAGCTGTTGTCCTGCAATTCCCTAGACGTTTCAGCTCAGAAGAAATTTCTGCCTAAATAATGTATATTATTATTATTATTATTATTATTATTATTATTATTATTATTATTACCTGAAACCTCCAGGGAGTACAAAGACTCACCAGGGAGGGCATATACTCTACAACTCGAGGGAGGGCACATGCTCTCCACCAACGAACCGCAACCACACCAACGCCATCTACCGCCTACCACCACCACCACCACTAGTATTTTCACAGACAATCACAAACCTCCATGCCCACGGCATGATTCGAACCCGCAGCCTTTTGGCTGGACACTGGATATGCTAACCACTCGGCTGCCAATGTTCCACAAATATACATTCTTTAGGCTGTATTCTCAAGTAAAAGCAGCGTTATTTATTGCGAATTCAGAAACTCTGCACTTGATGTAATAATTCTCCAGAGAACTAATTTGAAGAAAACAACAATGATACTTGACTGCGATAAGCCTTCACTTTGTTGCTTTCAGTCAGGTCTTGGAACATTTAGATAACACCCCGTACATAGCATAATACCAATACACAGAGAAGTCTAATTTAATTAGTAGTACTTTCTTTCTGAGAACTTTAATTCATTTTGCAGAGAGAGAGAGAGAGAGAGAGAGAGAGAGAAGGAGAGACAGGAGCCTAAATAAAATATTTGAGGAATACAAAATCTCTCCTCCTCCCACATCACAATACATTATAGAGTGTATGATATCATTTGATTTCTAATGCGCATATTATGTAGACGTTTTATTATACCAGCAACGTAACATTAAGACTCGCATATACGCCCAGTTACAGTGGAAATAATAAAAGCATAGATAGAAATGATGACTATTGGCTTACCTTACATCTATGAAATATCTGTGGATTTGTCTACTGTCGATTTGTCGGCTTTTTGAAGGACATTTACCAACTATACCTATTGTCTGCGCATCTCAACTCAGTTTCGGTTTGTAAAGGGTTACAATGTTCCATGCGACCTTGAAAAAAAAAAGATTGCACCCTGGGGATGTACAACGAAAAGGGGCTGTGCCAGGGAAAAGTCCAGAAAGAACGAATACTTACTGAAGTAAATAAATTAACAAATAGGACTAAGTTATATGACAAATATAGTTCCTGGAAGATATCTCACGATGAATGTTTCTACTGGCCAGTTTCCCCGGAGTTTCAATTGCATCTCTATTTTTAACTTACAGGCTTTGGGTTTGAATCCAGCAGAAGGGCATGCATGTTTTCCGAAGATGTTTATTTGGGAGATGATTTTCATTGCGCTGTAACAGACCACTCATTTGAAGAGTTAAGTGGTTTTAAAGCATACAGTGATCCTTTTTCCAATAACTTCTAAATGTTCTGTACGTTCACCTTCTTGATGAATAAATTTATAATTTAGTTTAATCTTTAAGGATTAAACTAAATTTATTATAGTCTGACCAAGTGAAAAATAAACTTTCAACATCTTTCTCTAAATCCAGAGTAATTTAATAAAAAGGTGCACACCGTTCGGCAGCTCCTATAGGAGGAGATGACCTTGCTAATGCTTCTGCCTGGTATCTCCACTTGGGCCTGGCTCCCACTGAAGAGACCCCAATAAAGGTCGAAACTAGTTTGGGTAGTGGCCCTTCCCTTAATGCATAACATTATACATATCCGCAAGGAGATGTGTTTTGCATTATGGGAGATACTGAGATAGGAATGATGTTAGCTTGCTCCACCTTTGCAAGGAGTCGCCCGGTGTTGTACCACTTTACCCCAGTCCTGAAGATACTTTCGGGCCCAAACTTTGTTTGCACACACTTGGATAAAGGATTAAACTAAATTTATAAATAAAGAAAATATTTAATGAGACTGAATAGGCTAAGAATCTGATATTTAAAGTAATTACTCAGTGTTTATATGCATTAAGTATTGATGACTCGCACGTCTTTGTCTAAAACAACAGAGGCAAAGAAAACAGTGAGTGTATGTGCACTCATGCCATATTTTTTCAGTGATTGTGATAATGTTAAGCTAATTCCTGACCAACAATCCCGAGTTAAAACATTAATAGTTTAAAACACTTTCGAAATTTGATTCCTCTGTTATCTAAGAAAAGTTCGCCGAACTCTTCTTAACACTAAAAAGAATTTCCATACTAACAAGGTTAGAAACAAACAAACAAAAAAAATTAGGTGGCGCTTTGTTCGATCGAGAACAAAACTATTCACTGCAAATATTACACTGGAGTTTGCAGCGCACCATAAAATAGAAAGGCGCCATGTGTGTAATTAGCTGGCGTTCTCTTAACGCTGGCTGTTCGGTAACTTCCGGATGTTGGTAGCTGATTAAAAGTGCCCCTGTTATAAAGAATGATTACGGGAACGTGCGATGTGATTTTAAGAGATCAGAGGGTTTTACATTTATATCAGCACATATTTATAACTTCGTTCTGAAAACTTAAGTTATTTGAAGAGGCAGAAAATTAAGGACACGCACGGTTGGCCCACGGGAATAAGAAAATAAGAAAAAGTTTTTCGATTTGGTTTCAAGAAAGTAAAAAATAAGGGGAAAGCAACATTACTCATTGTCTGTAAAGAAATAAGGATTGCCAAGCAGTTGCCTATCAAGAAATTTCAGATTTCTTTTTAAATCGAGAGAGAGAGAGAGAGAGAGAGAGAGAGAGAGAGGGTATTTCAAAGTGAAAATTGGTCTATAGGAACAAATGATGTCATAAGCGACTCCATGTTATTTTTGGCTTCAAAAATACAAAATATTCGCTTGGTTTTTGCACTGTGAATCTAGATCTATTGAAAAGATATGAAGACATTCAAAGTTTTTACTTGTAGAGTCAACGGATTTCTTCCACCTGGAAAATGTCTTTTTGCATATATTCCTTCTCCAACCGGTTTTTAGGCACAGTTTTAGTACTGGAAATAATGTACTTTCTTATAGAAAAACTTGCAATAAATTATAGGCATGCTGGTTGTATTATGTTATACCTTTCTCAGTTTGATGACTTCCCTTAAATATGATTTATACAGGGTGTCCCAAAATTGACGCAAGAAGTAATTTTGATAGAAAACACGGGTTTTTAATTACAAATTGTAATTTCTTATTGATTCATAAAGTATACAGTATAGGGTTATGCATGGAATAGCATATCGGGTAAATGGCCTCCACGGCTTTGCTGGCACATACGCACTCTTTTGTCGAAATTTTCCATGGCCGTTTTGCATAAATGTGGCTGAATTTCGTTGATACAGCGCTCAATTTCCTATTTCAAGGCGTGGGTGGTCGTGGGCTTGTTGGCATAAACCTTAGACTTTAAAAAAAATCAAAGAAAAAAGTCCAATGGCGTTAAGTCACATGATCTGGGCGGTCAATTCTGATCACCAAAACGGGAAATTACACGACCAGGAAATGACTCATGCAGTAATTGAATTGTTTCTCTGGCTGTATGGCATCTGGCACCGTCTTGTGGAAACCACATGTCGTCCACATCCATATCTTGCAATTTAGGCACAAAAAACTGGATTATCATGTCGCGATAGCGCGCACGATTAACTGTTATTGCCTTACCAGCCACATTTTCGAAGAAGAATGGACCGATGATGCCTCCAGCATAAAATCCGCACCAAACAGTGACAGGTTGTGGATGCATTTGTTTCTCAACAATCACTCGTGGATTTTCTAAAATCTAAATGCGACAAAATTGTCGATTAACGAAGCCATCAAGATGAAAGTCAGCCTCATCGCAGAAGATGATTTTGTTCGAAAAATAAACATCCACTTGTTGTTGTTTCATAATCCATTCAACGAACTCTCTTCCCTATGTGTGGTCATTTTGAATAACCATGGACTGTCCGCTGTCACGCTGTCTTTTTTTTTCTCGTTGGCAACACTTTACCGCACAAATGGCGCTAAATTTAAATCTTGCGTGAATTTTGGGACACCCTGTATAAGACGGTTCATGACATTGTTCCCAAATGCCATTTGCATCCATTCATGTTTCATTTATATCAATCCGCCCAGTATAGTTTCTTATCAAAAATATTAATCTGAATTTGATGAATAGGATTCTGCTATAAAGAACTTACTGATCATATATTTGATGAAAAATGAACAAAATGCTCAAGCGTTTAAGTTCACTTTAAGATTAAGGGATTTTGCTTAAGGCTAACTTAAACGATATTTCGCTCTCATGACAATATATTCGACAAAATATAAAATATATGAATGACAATATATTTCTCAGCAATTTAAAAATGTAAGTCGTTTATTTAGGTAGCAAAAACCTGGGAGTAACCTATTATTTGAGAGACTAAATTCGAAATAATGGAAAATGAAAAAAGACCTAGAAATAATTATGTCATTCAATATGAATTTCTGTAAACAGTGTAAACAAAAGGATCCTGTTTGTAGTCCTAGTTGCATTATAACTACAAGCGGTTTCCTTTTGTTAAGTTGTTATTAGAAACAACATAACTGTAATTATTATCCTACAATAAGCAATGCACACTTCTTACTTAGAATACTGTATGTAAGTTTGGAGTCACTGGTTTAGAAAAGTTATAGTTATGCCAGATAAGGTACAGATAAGATAGACCAGACTGAAATCTGGATTGTCAGGTCACAAATGAAGAAAGACTTTGGTTCTGTTGGGGGAAAAATTGGAGACAAACGAATAAGAAGAGACTTGATAGAAGTGCACGAAGTTGAAAAAGGAATGAACAAGTTAAATATGGGGAGTTTTTACATTTTCTCAGGAATCTGAATCTAGGGACACGGTTTTATACTGATAAATGAGTGCTCATGGTTACATTTAAGAAAATATTATTAATGATAGAGTTTTCAAAAACTAGAATAAACTTCTGAAATTTATTGCACTAGCGGATAAGTTGGGAAAATTTAAAGAATCCTTAAACAATATTTTGAAAGAATTAATTTAGCGAAATTGTAATTCCCTGTACTCTGTGCTTGATACATTAGTATAATTAGTTTTCTGTGTAATGCTATTGCATCTGAGTTAAAATCGTTGCTATTACTTTCTTATGTATATTTCCTATTAATTGTACGATACCATCAGTAGTATTTTGCTCTCGAGAGTTCTGTTTAGATTGCGATGGACTGTGCAATAAATGATTTGTTTCACTTCATTGAATTTTATATAAATACTATGAAAGAACATAAGCAGTTTTATTGTTATACTGGAAAGATGAGCGTACAACTAAGCCTACTTTAAGAACTGAGCTTCATCTTAGACATTAAAGAGCAAGTTTAAAAATTAAATAAAGCAATTTTTCTAAATATATCCAGCTTTTTTTGCTTTAAAATTAAATGATCAAGTAAATTATTGGGGACTGCTCAGCGATCTTGCAATCAGAAAACTTTTACAATCATTGCCGTGCATTGTCGTTCTGATGCAGTATGTCCTACCAATAAAACAACACAAGCACCAAAGAAAAAATCGGGATGTTTTCTGTTTTTCTGAATTTCTGTTTTCGTTCTCGTACCTTTTTCTATTGGTCTACTCATCAAAGGCCTCAGTCTTCAATGGGATTAATCAGGGCTGTTAATCAGACCATAATAGTGCTAATATGCTTTGTCTCTGCGTGTCATTATTTTACCTAGTAAGGGGTAGTACATTATAAAATGTTAATGGAAGTGCAAATATTACACGTGTTATTATATTCAAATGACGTAATAATGCAATATCAAATGCATCACATACTATTAAGCATTTTTGATATTACCAATAAAAGCGAAATTTACGCATTTCTCTCTGGATTATATTGTTTTAAGCACCACTGAACTTGCTAAAAGTAACTAAATAACACATATAACAACAAACATTTATAAGTTTAATTGTTTTATTTTTTAAAATAGCAATTCATATCAATGAATCTAATTAGCTTAACGTGCTCTTTTCAGGAGAACATTTTACTCATTTTCTACCCTAATTTTAATCAGTAAAGGAAATAACTAAACGAAATATTTTATATAGAGAAATGAGGTATTTAATTGCTGTTTCGATCCGTAACACAGTTAAAAACAAAATTCATTTTCTAAAGCTGTTTCTAGAAATAAAATTATCTTATAACTTAGAATTTGTTTCATATAAAATTTAGAAATTATAATCTAATTACTCCACTTCCCCAACTAACGGTTTTCTTTGACGATAATCTTTAAATTGCTAACAGCATTGATAAACTGACGATCACCAATATTATCAACTCTATCAATCCTTTGCGACAATTGCATTCTAAATAAAATTTGGGCCTTATTACATTCTCATTTTTTTTTCAGATAGCCTCTTTAGCTTAAGCAATATCGATACCATTCAGTTTGAAAGACATGATCTCCAGTTAATCGACCTCTATACAGACATACAGGATTCATCTGGTAGCTTTCGTTCTGTCCGCTGTAATTCAAAAATAGTCTTGTTTTAATATAAAGTAAACAAACTTAATCAGTGAGTTCATTTTCATCTCAGTAATATCGATGACAGATTACCGTAAATAATTCGTTCAAACATTGTTTTATTAATGTTCATTTTAACGTGTTATCAAATCGGAGTCAGCTTTTCTAAGCATTTTATTGCAATGTTTAAGCACAACATTCTTTTTTTTAATTCAAGCATCTCTGTCGTAGTTTGGAAACACAAGTCGATTTTTATTGTTTGCTAAAAATTCATTTATTCAAATTTTCCACGCTTTTCCAAGAAAACTAAAAAGCGTAATGTTGTGCATGAGTTCTACAAAGATATTCAAAGTAGCCTATCAAAGTTTACTTTAAGCAGCGGGTAACGTTTTCATTCTACACATTAAATAAAAGCAAATTTAAATTGTGTACGGGAAAAAGGCATTTGCTTAACTTATGTTTTATGATACATTATAATTCTGATAATGTTCCAGTTATATATCAGAGTTGTGTCAATACCGGATGTAGTTAGACTTTGAAAATGGTTTGGCACAGAGCCAACATTTTTGGACTCATCGCCAGTTATTTCTCCGCTCCGATTTCAACCTACACTATTATGCAATCCTAATAAATGGGAATAGATGAATACGTCAACTGATCATCACATTGAAATGGGCGAAGTTATAGAAAATATATGTGGTAAAAGCGCAGACAATATAAAATGTGCGTGTGGCATGTACACGGAAGCAATGGCATGTTTTGCATCTATCATAGCATGCAGCTATATTTGTAACTCTGATTAGCGCAGCGTTTCGGTAAAAGTAAAGAGTGACTAGAGCTAGGGGACATGGAAAATATAAATCAATACGTATTTAAGTTAAGGGATAAGTTCATATCGCCGAATTGAAGCCTTTGGCTCTTCATATAATTAGTAATAAATCAATACATCGATTTACATATCAAATGCTTCTCCAACATATTAACAGATGCGTTGCTAGCTGGAATCCTATAAACAAATAATTGTGGGTCAAAATTATTGTGATCGCTTTCACATTCTAGATCCGCAATGATTATGAATTAGCAATAAATGTGATTATTTCCTTTTCATCGGTCGATAAATGCACGCATATCACCACCTATCTCTCAGTAAAAGTTTCTGTTATTGAGAGATGAGCAGTTGAAGAAAGCGCACACATTTGTGATTGTAAGAATTTCATTCTCAATAATGGATTTTCTATTCCCCAAATTAAAAAACTTAAATTTTCAACTGCATAAATAATATCCTATTAAATTCCTAATAATGTAGTAATTTGAACTTAGCATATAATATTTTATATTTATAAAGGCTAATCATTATTACAGGACATGGCTGAAATCAACGGCATTTAAATTTATACATTTGCCATATGATACTTAAAACGAAATATTTGTCATTTAAAGCATTATATACTTTATTATTTCATTGTGGTCACCTATTCTTTTTTTTTCACGACTCCTTTCACGAGTCAACTCCTTGAATATATCATAATATGATAATATAAGTTATGTTAAGATAAGTTATGCTAACATAACTTTTCTATTTGAAAAATTAATTAGCATCAGTGAGCCTGGTACTTATCTTTATTCTTTGATCATCCCATCACTTCCTCGCATTGCCATCACTGGATCCGAACAAGCACTTACACTCTTTAACCAATACAATCCATTAGGTGGCTGTTAGAATGAATGTTTAAATATCTTTAGATGAAAGATGAATTTTATCATCCTGTGTGAAACTGTGTTCTACTTATTAGAGAGCTGAAGAGGCTTGGTAAAAATCCATTTTGATCTCTCGAAGAAAGAGTCCAGGTTAACTAACTCTTTGCCCAATACATTATTTAATGCTTGATTTGTTGAAGAGTTTTTTATTTTTATGTGAACGGAATTCACATAAGTGAATTCCGTTCACATAAGTGAAATCCGACTATACACCACATCAAGTGATGTAGTGTATAGTCGGATTTGTTTAACCTACCCGCGGGTATTTCACAATGTGTTATTTATACATGGGAAAGTATGCTTAGAATATGAATCCTTCAGGGTTAACCGACCGTCTAGTATATTTTATTTATTTTTTACCACTTAAATCATAACGCAAGGGATTGCAGAGGTGAAGTTTCTTTTGTTGTTGTGATGGTGGCGGTTTTGTTTATTTGAGACATTTACCATGGATATCGAATAACTCTAGTAATAATATGCATGTAATGTTACTTATTATCTTTGTTGACAGCATTTTAATAATGACATCTAAGTCAGATATATTTTGAAAATATTACTTTAATTTACGTTTGTTTCAAATAAAAAATATTTCCCATTATAGCAACTTCGCTGATTGCTAATTACTTGCAAAAATGAACATAGCAATAAAAATACAATTCAATAATTTCTTCAAAAATTTTAAAGTTCCCCTAAAAGTTCTTAATGGAATAAAAAATTATGTCAAATAATTTACAAAATTAACTTCGATTCTTTCGATACAGATATTCAGACCCTTATAACTAAAGATGGAAGATGGATGCCGGCCTGGTTCTCCGTGTGGACATGGATGTTCGTGATTATCTGTGAAAGTACTAGTGATGATGATGGGCGGTAGAAGGCGCTGGTGCCTGGTGTAGTTGATGGGTTGAGCAGCGGAGACAGCGTTGTAGAGTGCCCTCCCTCGATTAGTCATTGAACTCCCTGGAGGTCTTATGTAATAAAATATATTCTGTTACTTCAGAAACAACTAAATTATGAAATAGTTGTTACATTAAAAAAAATTAAAATTAGCATTGCTTGAAATATTTAGTAAAAAAAAAGAAAGCAAATTCCTATAATTATTTTTAAATAATAATAATAATAATAATAATTTTTAACCACAGTTTATTATCTTTAAGTAATTACACGACTGTAGCGTACATATTTTACATGTTATTAAAATTATTATGATTAAGAGAATATAATATTATAATTAATAATAATAATAATAATAAATCTACTGAGGCTAATTCCTGAATATGTGTACGGACAGAAGTTTCAAATCTCAAAGGAACACGAAAAAGTCAAATATGTTTACACCGTTTATCAAAGATTAAAAATTTCATATTTCGTAAAAGTTCTGCTTTGTAATAATATCCTTCCAGTTAATAGAAATCAAAGAAAGATATCTAAGAAAGAGAAGTTAATATAAGCTCCTTGCACATTTTCCTAGGTTAATTTTCTATTTATTGGTCAGAATATTAATTCTCGCAAATTTTAAAGGACTTTTCAGTATTACCGTAATATTATTACCATAGTATTACCGCAATAATGGTAATAATAATAATAATAATAATTACGGTTACCGTTAACTACAGAAATATGAGTTATATTATTGCATAACTTATGGCTCTTTGGTGGCAAGCAGATTGTTGGCCTCTCTGATAAGAATAATACTTTTAATATGTTTTACTACGAACATTAGAAACATTTTATTTACTACAAAAGTAATCTCTGCTTATACCTGGTAAAGATGGATTGTGTTGATATCAAAAGAGGTTCTAAAAAGATCATTAATGTATACGAAGTAAACATTAAGTAAAAAATGTATAAAGTTCTGCCCAATCGTCTGTATTTGCATTTTAACCAAACATCACGCATTTTATGTAAAGCAGAATCACCCATCCTTTTTTTTTAATCTCTGTGATAGTTTTCTCAGTGTATTATTGAAGAAGAAAATTAAAGAATATTAGAAGAATATAGTTATTACAATAAATCGCATGCAGGCAGTTTCTATGCCGAGATAGTTTACAAAAGAAGACATTAAATTTTAACTGTTTTTACCAGGTTTCAGTTAATATGTTTAGAAGCTGTAACAGGCAATCAAGACTTCTAACTTGTTAATAACTTTCAAATAGTATGTATTATAGCGTACAAAGGAATCTTCACTGTAGTCTGAGTTGAAAGAAAAAAGTGGAGCAAAAAATCAGCTCATTTTATTAGGTTTTTCGTGTGAGATTCAGCGAGAGCTTATATTGCCAGTTCTTTTCATAAGTGAAAACTTTAAAGGTTCACTAGTGCTTGCGCCTGTCGTCTGTCTTTGTTGACAGGAAATTAAAAGAAAGATCGACTCTAAGCGGAGGTCGGTGATATGTAATTTGTTCACTATAAGAACTGTGAAGCAATCAACGCAAGATTCTTTTTAAAAATATTATTATAATAGTTCGTTTTTCTACTCACAGATCAGATGCATGCAGCTTGCGACTAGCCATATTTTCCTATTCTTTCTTTGAGTGTAAGAAAAACGAATTATTTTATACTTGTCGTTCTATGCAATGCCTGTGTACAAAGTTTATTTTATTACCTTTTCCAAGTAGGAATGCATTTAAACAAACACAGGATTAGTTCGCAAAGGAAAAAACTTTAGTAGCTTATCCGATTCAGGGAGGAAAGACATAAAAATACTCAGTTGGAGCATTCATCCAATGGCCGACATGCTTGGAATAACAACAACAGCCATCACGGTGCAGCATACCAAAGTGCTGTGCTGAAAAATAATCAAGAATTGTAAGAAGGGACTGTCTCAATGTTTCTTACATTAGAAGAGGCAAATTAATACAGTAATGTGTTTGATAGTTAGCAATGAATATAAGTGGAATCCCGTTCTCTCTTTTCCATACGAGCCCCTCCAAGCATGGAAAAAGAATTTATTTGGGGTTACCATGTATCTCGTAATGATTCTAATAGACTGCCTATTGTTATAAAACTTTAAAAAAATTCTATATATTAGATATTGTTATTTTCAAGCTGTTTATAATAATTTCCTTCCGGTTTTAATATTTAATCCTGATCAGAGGTAATGGCAATTCAAGTGAATGATGAATACGACTCAAGAAGAAAAACTGTAAAGGTAAAAACAGAAGAAATGCATTTCTTCTGTTTCTTTGATTTTACTTTGTAGATAAGGCATGAAATGTATATGAGAAAAAAATCAAGAAAATTATGAAAACATCCCTATGAGAATAAGTTTTATGAAAGGAGGTTTTTAGTGATATCAGGGATATGTTTGGATATGTTTCTCGGGTAGGTGAAACAAATAAAAATTTACTGCTTTGATTTTAGTTTCATTTTCTGCAATATATAAGTATTTCTTATGGATGCTAATAGCATGTGGGAACCATCAATCACCGTATAAATGAAAAGAATCAGGAAAAACCATATCCAAACAACGTCCGATGATCTCTACGAGATTATGTCGCATACACAAGCTACAGATGATGTTTCAAAATAATATTACATCATCTGTCTCTTCACATGGCGACAATTTGGCATAGCAAGCACCATCAGTTTCAAGATATCACTGGAAACACCATTGTATTACGAGGGGGTCAGAGTTACCGATTTATGCATTATAAAGTCTTAAGAACTTCGATGACTGCTTGTACAAATGTACAAAGCAGATGAATGTCATATCGTGGAAAATAAGTTTGGTACAAAAGTCTTATAATGTAGAAATTCTAGAACGCCCACCATATAAACTGAACCTTGCATAGAACAATGAATCCCATTGAAGGTGTATATATGATTATATTATTTGATGTTAAAATGCATTTCTACATTGGACTGCTGAAGATATATTTCTATTTTATTATGACTATTTCGGACCCATACATTGAGCATGCTATCCTTAACAATTTCTTAGAATATCTTGGATATAAAAGAAATCATTTACATTATACTTTTTCATTAAATCAGCTATCACCGTGTTTTGACTGGTATTTTCTAACCTTATGCCATATCGTTTTTATATGAATTCCAGTAACCTGAAAATGTGTTTTCTTTAAATTAATTTTTGACTTATTTGTTACAAATTTATTTTTAAATAAATATTTACGTCTTACTTTATAAAACTAATTGTAAGTTTTGTAATTTGATTCAAATTATTGTTTTATTGTAGTATTATTACAGACGATTATATATATGAATGTTTTCTTACATTTTATTTGTTAGTAAGTGCAGTTTACACACATCAATCGGTGAGTTATCCATGAGCGAGACATGACATCGAAATCTTAACTAACTTGGTTAAAAATGTATTGGAGAATGCCTTCTTCAACCACTAACACATACCTTGATATACTTAGTCAGTACAACAGAAACCCTACCATGAACTCCCCAACAAGAGATGAAATACTCAAACAGTTCAGTAATACAATCATGAATTGATCCTATAAACAAACGGGCTCCAATCATCCATATATATACCTCATTAGCAATTAACATCAAAATCGCCGATAAATACTTTGTCTTAGCCTCGTTTCATTATGCCACTGCCGTCCCCTCCCAACACCAGAACATTCGACAAAACTCGATCATATTAAAGAGCATTGTCGACAACATAAAAGAATACAGACTGTAATTGCCTACTCAAAATAAATGACATTTTAACTTTATACAAGAAATTCCCACTAATGTTCACAGAAATATACAAAACAGTGACAAACAGACAATAACCCATAGAGAGATGACAACATTCTAAATCGTATTACTGTAAAGGAAACTCTGTGGAAAATAGTAAAAAAAAGTCACCCAGTTTTGCTCATCTAGAAATATTATTCACAAATCACAAGAAATCAACTAATATCAAAATTTCGTAGGGCAAAAAGACACTACTATCAAAAATTTGTGGAATATAACGAAAATATGAAGCAGTCATGGGATACATGCTGCTGCATACAAGATAATCTACCAACGATCAACAAAAAATTACCAACACAAAGTCAACAGCAAACTATATATTTCCCATCCGTAACAAAACAGGAAATCTCTGGAGGAAGCTCTCTTACAACTAAAACCAAACACCTCTCCAGAAATAGATAAAATAAGACCTTGTAACACACTTTGCACAAATAAATCCAAAACCTTTGATACTCATGAACATAATATTCGACACTGGCATTTTTTCACAACAACTAAAAACTGCAATAATTTCGTCAATTTACAAACATGGCAAAAGAAACGATACACAGAACTACAGACCAAAAGCTAACCTACCAGTCATCTCCAAAATTCTGTAAAAAAATAACGCACGTCAGACTACAGACCTATTTATAAAAGCACAACATTATATCACAAAACCAATACCGCTTCCAGAAAACAAAAAAACACCATTTATTAGAAGACATTAACGACGCCATAAACATAGTTCTCATTATAAACAAGTTCACTGTCCTTATACCTATGCTCTTGATACACTTGAACATAACATACTGCTGACCAAACTATATTCATTCGGAATAAGAGGAACACTACATACCAGGTTCAGGAACCAGTACCGTCGACAGGGTGTAGCATAGAGGCGGCATGCCTCACGGCGCGGCTTAATAAGGGAGCTCGTTCAGCCATGTTGCGGTGGGCGCTGTCGCTACACTAACAGGAACTGTTGAAAGATTTTCCAAGCTTAAACTGATTAAAAATTATTTACGAACAGCAATGACTCAAGAAAAATTGGTTGGTCTAGCAACTATATCGATAGAGGCGGACATACCTTATAAATTTAGAAGAGCTTATAAACAGTTTTATTGTGCGATATCCTCGTAGAGCAAACGTTTCATTAATACGATGATGTAATCGTTTTGCATTAATGTTTTTCTTGTAATAAAAACAAAATAGCAATTGGAGATTTTCTTATATTTTTATCTTATAATCCATCAGAGGCGATATTTAATTGTTTGCCTCAGGGCGCGATCTAATCTGGCGATGGCCCTATCAGGAACTTTATCCCAAACAACGCAAGTAACAAAAATAGGCACACACTACAGCCGAGGTATGCAGATAAAACACGGATTCCCACAAGGCGCTATATTATCACCTACCCTGTTCAACATATACATTAACGGCATTCACAACCTGGCCACACGAAGTCAAATATATCAATACGCAGACGACACCACGCTACTGGCAGTCCACACAGACATCAACACCGCTCTTTCCAAAGAACAACAAGACTTAAACGAAATCACAACTTATTTCTACTAAAATTCAATTATAATGAACAGCATCAAAACTCAGATATTAATTATACAAAATCCGAGAATCATGCGCCCCCACACCTATCGCTATACTGTCGCGTATACCGCTGCATTATAAATAAAAATAGCTGCTAATGTCCCCAAACATCCGTAACACATGCAAATTACCTTGGTCTTTACATAGATTTCCGCTGCAGAAAACTTTTCCAAGTAAAATACTTGATTTCTTATAACATAAAAACTCCTATATCTCTACTCAGGTATGGTATAACAGTGTATGCAAGCATATCAAACAGCCAACAGAAAGATTATATAGTAAAATTATTTCAACAGTGACTTGGAGGCCTTATATACAGTATATATATATAACAGCCAATAACCGAACCCCTTATGGTGATGCACAAAATCCTGAGCATTAATAATCTGAAACAGTACTGATTGCTACTAGAGAATTACTTCAACAACATCTATCGTAACAACAGAGACACGTATCGCTTAACACAAATCACCACAACTCTTTACAATCCTTAGATCTTTCAGCAACCCCTACATTTCTGCGTGAGATCACACCTGATACCCATGCTACTCAACAACCTACCACAAAATTTAAAGCACATAGACAATTACAGAACGTTAAAACACGAACTGTGGAAGCTATATCAACGCAGATAATATGGCATTAATACCTATATGCACTTCAGAAATTACCAGTATCCAATGCCTACATTCCATCCATATATAGTACCAAACAACATAAATAATGTATGCTAATCCCACTGTCTTCATAAAAGTTAACCCTAGCTTCGAAGTAAGTGGGATTAGCACGGCTTAATCAAATAATCAACTAATATTCGTTATCCAATCACTACAGTTAACTTCCAGATCACAATACCTTAAATGATATCCTGTATTTGACCTTTAAAGATATTATTTACTCCTTTTAGCAATAATATATATATATATATATATATATATATACTGTGACTGTAACTGTAATTTTGACACCTTTTATGTGTTTTGAAACAAACTCTCTGTACGAAAAACAATTCTCAACAAAATAAAGTACGCAATTGAGACAGTGACCGGGAGTCATGTGTTGAAATTTATTGAGACACTCTACCAACTACGTAAGCTTGCAGCATGCATCCAAAATGATTATTAAGTTGCCCCTTTGCTACGGATTCCATATTTCTTCCTGGGAAGTTAGTTTACGATTTTCTAGGCTACAGTTAAGTTCTAACTCCTTCATCGTATTAATATATATGAACTCTTCGGTGTGCTTTTTATGTCAGCTATGAAAGCTAGCGAATGTATTTTAGCGCAAAGGTGAAAGAAATTTTATTGCCGACATCCACGAAGGCTTCTTCAAAACTAGGTTGTTTGTCAGCGTCTTTTATTAGTAATAAGAGCCAACAGGAAAGTCTTAACAAAACATGTGGGGGTGAGTGTGGAAAAAAATCGTAATTCGCCTGTAAATTCCATACACTTTCATTATAATTTAAAAATGGATTTGAACAATAATACCAACTGAAATTTTAAAAAAATACATCTACATATATGTGAATTTACTAATACTTATTAATTTATCAAAGGTTAGTTTTATAAAAAAAATCCCTTTCACCCGTTTTGTAACTATTTTTTACTTTCCAGACAAACTCCACAAAATGACTTGCAAAAGTTATTTGTTCACAAATCTGGTATAGTGGGAGAACCGAAATAAGAAAATAAGAGAGGACAGGTACAGTCTATAAGAGGCAACTTCACTGAATTATTTTTAATAAAGAGCAGTACTGCTCTTTTGGCATTAGTTGAATTTTAGAGAGCGGGGTGGAAAATTTAAATTCTCAATACATAAAACAATAATGTCAGCCAAGTAGTTACTTTCGAAACTATAGCCAGCTCTTTTCTTTCTTAGTAATTAGATCACTTTTATGTAAATTTGAGATATTTTGTGTAATGTTACTATGCTAAAAGAAGAAGGAATTTTATTTTAATTTATATATTTATTTTTTAAAGTTACTTTAAACCTACGAAAGTTGTAAACCTATTAGACATTTCGCACCGTGAATAACCAATTAGAAAATCATGTCATCCTGAGTTATAAATGAAACATACAACTTTTCAAGGTTTTTAATTCCTCAAGTATATGGAGTTGTGATTGTCTCACAGCGAGTGATGAGATTCCTCTACCGCTTAAGACATTCACAGATATCCACATCCATAGCTGGGTTCAAACGTATTGTTAGTGGCAGGGCGAATACGATATCTATTCCGCCAGTTATACTGGGAATTTTGGGAACAGATGTGATGATATTCCTAAACCGAAAAGAAGAAAGAAGAGCTGAAATTTTGTCAAAAAAAAAAGTCATCAATATCTTAAATTAAAAAAAAAAATCAGAGAGCGAACGATGAATGGCGTGCTCAAAATAAAGATATCAAGTTCCATTCACGATAACGATCAGTGACACAACTCAAACCGATTAAATCAATACTAATAGAAGAAGAATTGAAAATTCGCAATAGAATTTTTCTGAGACGTACAACATGAATCTGCAATTACAATATTAATCTGATATTCGAAAAATGCACTGGAATGAAAGCTAATTTTCCATGGTTGTTGAAACAATTTTATTGAATATAGTGTGAATTTTATAAACTACTTTGTGTATTTGCGTTGTTACCATTCGACGTAAGTTCATTAATAATATATTTTTGAGCTTTTATTGATGAACAGATTTTATTTTATATCCTAGCCACTTATCCTTTGATATATTCTTGTAGTATGTACTGAAACCACACACACACACACACACACACACACACACACACACACACACACACACACACACACACACACACACACACACACACACACACACACACACACACACACACACACACGCCGGCCGCTTAATGAGAAACTTTCATTTAATACCGTCCTTTCCGTATAATCATGCGACTGCCAATACCAATCCTTTTCAATTTCCTGCGCATAGTTCGGTGAGATTTGGATCTGCAATAGCTTTCATTAAATATTTCCGTCAATTGTTGCACGCAGAAAGTTTGTCCATAAAAGACTTCTCAACGGACGACAATCTCGTTCCCGACAGACTCTATTAGGATCACAGTTATGCCTCTTGGACAAGGAATGTCAGTTATTTTTCCACTGATTAAACACTCCAGACATCGGCGCCTTTTGAGAAACCAGTCATTTTCAAAATCATGGCTCCCGCCAGATGGGCACCCACATAAGCACTTTATCAAACTCCGAAAGATCGTTTGTTTTCCCATAATCAGAAGATCATAATAGAAGGAAATAATCGTAATTTAAAGTAAATAATAAATATACTTTATAAATAAATCAATAAATAAATATAAAAGAATAAATAAATAATAAATAAATAAATATAAAAGAATAAATAAATAATATAAAAGAATAAATAAATAACTAATAAATAAATATAACCGAATAAATAAATACATATAAATAAAGAATAATTATATTTTTATTTAATAACAAATATCATCGATGAATATCACTGATGTGTAAGCTGAATAAAGTTTGGAAAAACAACAAAATTCCTACAAATCTAAAAATAAAATTATACGAAAGTATAATAAAAACTAACTGCTCTCTACCGGGAAGAAGCTTGAATCTTAAAAAAGAAGCACAGAGGATATGTTATGTTTTAAATGTAGTTTGCTCATGTGACACTATTGATCACACTGATGTCATCGGTCATCTTGGTATGGCAGGAGATTCCTTGTCATTTATACCATGACTGCTGGTTCAGCAACCTCTACTGAGATTTATTTTTCTTATACAAAACACTTGTATGGAAAGAATTAAACTTAGATCAAGGAAGTTCATTTTTATTTATTTTACATACCAGATATTTATATTCCTTGTATCATTAAAAGAACACTACTCACTTAAAAATAAATAAAAATGCTCTCTCTCTCTCTCTCTCTCTCTCTCTCTCTCTAAAAGAGTATTTTTCTGAAACTTTCTTAGATTTTGTGCTACCCTACTTGCTGAAGATTTAAGAGATTTTGTTAACTTCAGCTGATAGGAATACAAAGAACTCGAGCAAAAAATGCATCTGTTGACTTCTTACCTGTACTGATTCTTCTATTTGAATGACTAATACGACTTAGTTAGTATTACTCATTCCTTTGAATTACTGATATCTGCGATGTGAATTATATATTATAGACAGGAGAAAATTTTCAAAATAAGCTTGAGAATAATAAGAAAGAAAATTAAAGAAAATGAATAATCCGCTTTGTTAGCCGAGTGGCTATGTGCTTCGCAATCATAAGCCTGGGAAAGGAGTATCCTGGGTTCGACTCCCGTTGCCGATTTGAGGAGCTTAGGATCTTTCCCAGACATAGCCAAGTTAGTAGGTCTTGGGTGTAAACTGTAGGGTTTTCTCCCCAGTTTATCTGTGGCATTTCATCCTGCAAGAAGGCAAATCAGCCTGGAGAACTCAATGCTTCTTCAGACATTGGATACACCTTATGTAGGGTTGCAGTTAAATGAACAGAAAACTCTCGACACCGCAAACGGAAAAAAGAAGAAAAATAAAACTAATAAAAAATTTTTTTTTAAGTTTTAAGCAATATGTAACCTATATTACGTTATAACCTATTTTAACCTATTATAACTGCTTTAAACCATGCAGTGTTATGGAATATGGACTATTCTCAAGCTGTGTGGCAACCCATAAAATATGTACAAATGCAAACCACTTTTCCGTTCTTGGAGGTTCTTATAGAATATGAAATCAACCCATGTTTCTTCATTGTTAACCAGTAACACATCACTGCCTTAATCGGGCATTTCTCATGTAAAAAACACTGGGACAGTCATTTGTTACAATTCTTGATTATTTTTCGCCATAGCCCCTCGTTGAGATGTACTGCAATGGTCATAAATATTCCAAGCACGCCCATTCAATGAATGCGGCAAATGGCAGTCTTTTTATGTCTTCCCCTCACTGAATCGAATATGTTATTGAAGTTATTCCCTTTCTGATGCTTTCTGCACAAATGCATTTTTACTTGGAAAACGTCTTAAAATAAACTTACTTGGCACACAGACAAGGAACGACACACATCAAAGGATTCGTTTTTCTTACACTCAAATCAAGAAAGGAAATAATATCAGTCACAAGCGCCATCTATAGTAATACGATGTGTAATAATTGATTTTTAAAAAACATATAAAAAAGATATATTTGAAGAAAAAGGGCACTGTGAAGTCAAATGTTCATATTAACAGCAGGTCTTTGTTTTTAGCATCTCAGTACGTTCTACTCCTTACATACATTAAATCTTCTACATCAAGTTATATTTCAATCTTTATGATGTGGTAAGGGAACCGAGAAGTACAAATCAAATATTTGATATTTAGAAGCGCAAAATGCTTGTCGTGTTATTAAATATTAATACAAAAAAGGAAAGAAAGAAGAATTTCGAATATATTTAATAAAAAAACAATTATTTTTGGACACTTTAAGTTTAGTGAATATTTCATTATTATTCGCCCTAGTTTTTCCTGCTGCATAAACATTGCTAAATAACATTTAATAATAAAAAGTCCATTAATATAAATGAAAAATTAGCGTAACTTGAAAAATTGCTGATCTTGCTGATGATATAAAAGGAAGTTAGGTTAATGCAAAACTTACTTTTTATTATATAAATTTTGCTGATGTTTGCAAGCTAAGATATCACCGACAGAATTCTTACTATATGTATTTTTAACCAGGAAATAATGACATTTACAATAAATAGTACCGATAAGTAATGCGCTATTATAACCATGCATGTGTGGTTACCATAGTAACCACAGTATGGTAACACTAACTGTATAACACTAACTGAACTATCGGTTAAAACTGCTGGAATATATAAAATATAATATTTTAACAACTAATATAAAATTCAAAATCACTCTCAGGGGCTCACATTGATGAGTACGAGCATGGCAAACCCGAGATACCCAAGCTAGACCTGATCTTACTTCATACAATATACACTTGGTATATCATATCTGGAGACTGGTCTTCTACTCTTCTTTCCCTCTACTGTCTCTCTTACTTCTTACTCCTCCCCCCCCCCCCCCCAGTGCAATTAGAGCAACTCGAGGGCGAGGAGGTGACTCTTTCCTCTCAAACTGTAGTTTCCACTATCTACTAAAAAAAGCGACTGAATTCAGGTCAAGAGGTGGTAATTGGCACTTGACGAAAACTTAACCATTGAAACCGAATGAACTCTAACCAACCTAAAGAATACATGCCGGCTCGACCGTCGTCCGGTCAAACAAGCGTCACGCCCACTATTAGGGAACCAACATAATGAAGGCGAAAAATATGCTATTGGAACAAAACATCACCTAATAAACAGTAAAAACATAACAAGCATAGGAACATGGAATGTAAGAACACTTTACCAGGAAGGAGCATTGGAAATACTACTGCATGAATTAGACAACTACCGATGGGAAGTGATTGGACTCTGCGAAACGAGATGGACTGGAAAAGGAAAATTCCACCATGGACAGTACAAAATCTTAACTTCAGGCAGGGAGGACAACAAACACCAAGAAGGAGTAGCACTTATATTAAAACCAAAGGCTCAAAACTCTCTATTGTCCTACAATCCTATCTCACCTAGGATGATTAAAGCAGGATTTAAACAACAATCGGATTACTAACTATTATTCAAGTATTCTCACCAATTTCGACATCATCAGAAGACATTGAGGAGTTCTATATAGATTTGCAGAAAGCAGTACAGCAGAGATCAAGTCAAGATCTCCTAATTGTAATGGGGGACTTAAACGCAAAAGTAGGCAAAGACTGGGATACCTGGCCATGAGTAATCGGAAAGTTCGAGTATGGAGAACACAATGAACGTGGCGAAAGACTGCTAAACGTCTACTCAAATAATAGACTAACAATAACTAGCACTCTCTTTAAACATTCAAACCCCGAAGAAAATGGGCATGATATCACCAGACAGACAAATCAAGAATATGATAGACTATATTATTGTAAACCAAAAATGGAAATCAAGTATCCTAAATTGCAGACCTTCTCTGCAGATTGTGGATCAGACCATAAGCTAGTATTAGCAAACCTAAGAATAAAGTTAAAATCTGGAAGCACTTTTAGAGTCAAAAGGAGACTGAATGTAAAACAAACTACAAGACAACAATATTCAAAGAAAATATCAACTAGAACTGGATAAAAACCTGAAGGAACTACCAAAAGAGAATATAAACATCGACGAACATTGGTGCAAATTAAAGGAAATAATATTAAATTCGTCAAAAAAAACAATAGGTTACACAGAAAGAAAACGTAAAAGGATTGGATCTCGAATGGAGTAAAAATGTTAAGCGATCAAAGGAAAAGCATGAAACTAAAACAGAATTATAACAGAAATGAATATAATAGATGAACCAGAGAAATTAGAAAACTAGTTAAAAGAGACAAGAATAACTGGTTAGAACAAAAATGCAAAATGGCAGAAAAGCTATCAAAAGAAAATAAACTTCATGGATTATATAAACAAATAGACCAAATTAGTAAGACACGGACAACAAAAATTATAATGATAAAACACAAAGAGGGACAACTAATTGAAAGTAAACAAAAATAATGGCCAGATGGGAAGAACACTTCAAAGATTTATATAATAAAAACAGCTCCCAGGATATTACGAATCCAGCCATTGAAATGGAAGAGGAAACAAATATCTTTACCAAAGAAATAATAGCACACAGCATAGAAAAACTCAAAAGTAGGAAAGCACCTAGCATTGATCAAATACATGCAGAATTCTTAAAAGCAGTAAAGGAACAACTTTTGAAACCATTAAAAACATTATTTGAAAGGATCTACAAAAACGAAGCAGTGCCCACTGATTGGACCAAATCAGTCATAACTCCTATATACAATAAATGAGATAAAACAGAATGCAATAATTACAGAGGCATTAGCCTCCTTAGTACTCCATGTAATGATTTTACGAAAGTACTCCAAAACCAAATTAAGCCATATATAGAACTGGCACTAGGAGAAGAACAAGCTAGTTTCAGACCAGGGCGAAGCACAATTGATCAACTATTCACCTTAACACAGCTAATAGAAAAGACACTAGAGTACAACTAAAGTTGCTACATATATTTCATAGACTTTCGTCAGGCATTTGATTCAATCCGTAGAAGAGAACTATGGATATCTATGGAAGAATTTGGAATTCCCAAATTCTTTCATAGATATCCATAAGAATAATATAAAGATAATATATCCATAAGAATAATCAAAACCATAAGAATAATAAAGAATCTGTATGAGAAATCTGAATGTGCAGTACGAATGGAGGATACTTTAACCAACTGGTTCCACACAGAGAGCGGAGTAAGACAGGGATGCAATCTGTCACTAGACCTGTTCAATCTTTCACTGGACGAAGCAACCAATAAGGCCTTAAACAATGAAGACTCCGGAATCAAAATATATGGGGAAAATGTGACAAATTTAAAATTTTCAGACTACATTGCATTACTTGCAAACACAGAAGAAACTCTACAGCGAATTTCTGATAAAATAAAGTAGGCGTGTATAAATTCTGGATTAAACATAAATATAGACAAACAAAAATTATGCAAATAGGAAAAAGAAGCACCAATCTGAAAATTGAAATTGATAGTAAGAATCTAGAGCAGGTAGAAAACTTTACCTACCGTGGAGAAATTATTGAGTACAATGGTGAAATTATAAAAGATATAAACAGACGAATCAGTCAAGCATCCCAAACATTTGGGATGCTTGACGAATAAAATATGGAAGTGAAGAGACATCAAACAAGCAACAAAAGTAAGACTTTATGAAACAAGTCCTCTCAATACTCCTCTATGGAAGTGAATGCTGGAATCTCAAAAAGGCTGAAGAGAAAAAATTATTAGTTACTGAAATGAGTTGGCTAAGAAGATTACTTGGAGTATCTCTGCTGGATCGACTGAGAAACTAAGACATCAGGAAACGACTAAAACAAGAAATAACAATAATATACAAAATCCAAGAAAGACGATTGCGATGGTTTGGCCATGTGACCAGAATGGGAACACAAAGACTACCATCTAAAGCCCTGAATACAACGATGGAAGGTAAAAGATCCAAAGGACGGCCCAGAATTAGATGGATAGACAAAATACAAGAGGACCTGAAAACCAAATCACAACAAGCGACACCAAACTGGACAAGATTGTTCGGACTCTCCCGGGACAGACAGAAGTGGAAAGAGTTCATTCGGCCTCATCATCATCCACATAGATGATGTAAGAGAGAAGAAGAAGAAGAATACAAAATTCAGCTCACTTCGGGTTCTCTATTTTTTTTTTGTTTTTTTTTGTTTTGTTAGCATATCACAACACCTGGAATTTTATGTAATTTATGATTCTGAATCTCAAACATACGTTGTCGATATATATATTTTTTGTTTTCACTTGGCATTTTAAAATTTATTTGTCGATACATCCAAAAAATGTTCCCGCTAGTGATTGTTTTATTATTAATTTTGAAACTTTTATATTTTGAGAAAATATTACATGCAATACTAATTTTAAATATAATTTTTATTTCATAATGTTTTGTTAATGTTTTGCATAAGTTACGAAATGTATATATATATATTTTTTTCAATTAACTATTTACGATCTCAATGTAAGTATTTGAAAGGATCAAAAGTAAATTTAAAAATTATTTTACGTTAATTTGAATTTGTTAATTCAAATTAACGTGAAATTAACGAGTTATAAATAAGTAATAAAGTATCTGATAATTCATAGGAGTTTGGTGCCTGACCCGTATGTATTACACTCTTTTGTTGGGATCGACTTTCCTTTTTTATTATAGAGATTTTCCTAATAATTTCTTTAATTATTATAATATAGAGTTCGCTGCTTGCCTCATAGGGAGCAATATGTTTTTGTACCGAGTGAGTTTTATTTTTTATTACAGACAAATAGAAAAGCGATTTAATAGTTTTACTATTTGATGTTCAGATCGAGCAAGAGATTTTCCCCGGAGAACTACTTTCCTTACTATTATTATTAGTAGTATAAAGAATATAAGAAGAAATATTTCTTATAGGTCACTATTAGATCGCTAATCTCAGAGCATGCAAGATTTTAAAAGTTGTGAATATCGCACCGTTGGCCTTGTCTGAAGCGAGTATATTTCTGGTTAAATTAAAGTTCCACAATAAAGTCACTGCTAATATTTTATCTCACTGATTAAGAATCTGTCAGAGTGAGGCAACATGTAGACCCAGAGTAAATATCTAGCGAACCTTATTTATGGAATAATATCCATAATTTCGGTTTTGATAAATCTGTTTATAATATTACTGAGTGCAATTTTCCTGGCAGAGCAAATGCCTTTTCATTTCTCACTTTCCTTTCACTGATTGGGGACTAGCACAGCAATTTGTTTTGAAGAAAGATGCGACTTGTGTTTCTAGGATGCACCTCATAGGATTCTACACTTTAATGACCATTATGTAAGATCATTCATTTCAATTACTTAGTGCAATTTGTAGTCTACACGCACAGAATTCAACAGGTGCGCATGTATTTGTAATCTTCACAGGCTGCATTCCAGCAACGGAAAACTATGTGAAACCAATAGTCGTATAACTATGCACTGTATTTTTCATAATTAATGGAATATATGAGTTCGTAATGAGCAACTATAGCTGTGTAATGGCTTTAAGATGAAGATTGAAAATGGGCATTTAAGTGAATATTAATCGCAGGTCTAAGATAACAGCTTCAAACGACAAACGTTTGAAGTTGTTATCTTATTGAACACAATGATAAGAAGGCCACTATTTACATACAAATTACAGCATCACAAACTTTATTTTACTCACAATTTTCATCCCATGAAAGTCTGGTAACGTCGCAATGAATACTTCTTACAAAATTCCATTTCCTTGTTGTGAAGAATGAGTTTGGAACTGCATAGTATGGTGATTACTTACATAGCATTTTCCCTAAAAAATCTGATGTCCAAATGGCAGAAAGGATTTCACATCCGGATCTCAGATTATTTTTCGTGATTAAGTGCTTTGAACTTAAAACTTGTACATAAAAGTAATTCTGTAATAGTTTAGCATATTATCATATTTACGTGTATATTATTTTATGACAGGAAAAAAGTTTCATTTTAGTATTTCTTATATCTTAATCGATAAATGTACGATGCCAGACAGGCAGCCTACCCTGATGTGAATAACGTACATGATGTTAGATCGGCAGAAGAAAGGCGATTGTAGGTTCCATTCTAGTCACTGATTAGAAAACCTTTTCTTGGTATTTATTTTTCAGCCGATAACAGAGTTGATATAATTCAAATAAGGATTTTTGCCTGAAAGTAATTTTTTTAACTGTATATATAGAGAAAATCTACTAGACTTCCTACGTAGTTCGAAAAGAGTGAATAAAGAAAACAAAGACACACGAAATGGCGGAAGTTTTCTGCAATATTCATATGGAAGTTTCACCTGTGTACACCGACTAGAAATGCGCTTATCCTTTGATGATTGCAAAGATGGAGACCGTCAAGCAATTCATTTTCAAAACATTTAGGATAAAGGGTATTCTCCCCTTGGCATAAAACGGGGTTTGAAGATTTTATTATTTCATTCATTTCCAATATCGCTATAGTAATACTCTGTGTATTTATTCAGTAATAATTAATATAATTAATGAACAGTCGTGTCTTACTCCTAGCCATTCCATCAAAGAGATTGTTACAGAAACGGTTATTTTATATTAATACTTAAAGAAAGAAATATATACTCGGATTTTGCCAGAGGAAATCTTTCTGCAACTCATCTTGGGTTTAAGCGAATGGTGAGATATTATTTGGATACTGAGCAACTCAGATTTCATTATCTTCTCATAAGTACTAAGATTAATTTAATATTCAATTATTAAGATATCAATATTTTCGATCTCTGATGTTTGTTGGTAATTTAAAGGAGGGATAACTTATGTCTGCCAATTCCTGCTGGTGGTTGTGCAGGTCGATAGACTATCCAATCCTTCCTTCCATAACATTATTGACAGATTCCCCAACGCTGAATATGAACATTGTCTGGGAATATTGATTGCTGGCGTGTTTGCAGTGATTTTTTAAAACATATAACGGTGTGTAACTGGTTGGATAAAAGATGAATCGCTGCCATAAATAAGAAAATAAGCGTGACAGCATAAAGATCGATACAGCAATTACTAATAAAATAAAATGAGCTCTAGATCACAAATAAATATCACGATTTTGCTATAAATAGTGTTGTTTGCAGCCTCTTTTGTTTGGGTGTTGATGAGAGAGTTGCAGAAATATTTATAGCCGAGGTCATCCAAAAGATCCTCAACTGGAACTTTTGGGTAATCTCTAGTAAGTTTCGAATTTGCCATTGTTAAAACGTCCTCAAAGAAACACTCCCAAACAAAAAGCAGTCTTAGCATCGTTGTCTAGATGAAGAGAATTTAAAAAATCCTCGCCATAGCCATCTTCACACTCTGCGTCATCTTCCGATTTCTCACTTGTAACATATACATCGGTTTCAGCAATTTCTTTATTTTTATATAACACATTATAACTGCTAATTGTATGGCGTGTGAATAGCATAGTTGATTAATTATAGGTGATTATTGGCCAATATTTTTCATAACAGCGGCACAGTCATTTCTCGCTGCAACTATTTCGGTTGCTAGATCCAAGTTAAAAATTCATAACCTCACAGGAACATTTTAATCTTTTCTTAGCATCGCAGGAACTAGTTATTGGAACTAAGCCCAAATTAAAATCTTCCGCAAAATGGTATACGTTGATATTCAAATATCTGCGATTTCGTTTGCTAGTCCACTCATCTAAAGTTATTAAAAAAGTTTTTCCATTCTTCTTAATACAATCCAATTCATTTATACTTTCATTGGCATTGTCATAAAATGTATGAATGAGATCCATTACTCGAGAGTTGTTTATTGGTAATGAATATCCCCGCTGTTGCAACGACACTCGTATGAACGAGCTTGTTGTAATTCTATTAATGGTCTTCGTTTAATCCTTTTCTATAGGAAACGCAATCCTCGTGGAAACGAAAGACAATCTGAAATTTTTGATAAGGAATATATATATATATTGAAACTAAATGGAAAAAATTCTACCTGTTCCCGTAGTCCTGCGGTGCGTGCAGTAAATTTTCTGCATCTAAAAATAACACAAGGTTTCAGAAAACGAAGTTATGTGTAGGGGCTGATATAACGGGAAAGCTCTTTGATCTCTTCATGTCACAACGTAAATTCCAAAGTAGCTCTTCTTTAGACAGGGGCACTTTTAATCAGCTAAGAGAATTCGAAAGTCACCAACGCCTGCATTAAGAGAACGTCAGCTAATTACACACGTGGTGCCTTTCTATTTTATGGTAAGCTACAAACTCCAGTGTACCATTTGCAAAGAATAATTTTGTTCGTATAGTGAACAAAAAGACTTCTGGAAGAGTTTTCATTTCTTTAACCTACCTAATTTGGAAAACATTTAGCTTAGTATTATGAAAAGTTCGGCGAACTGTTCTTAGATACAAGAGGAAAGAATTTTGTGAGTGTTTTATAAAAATAGTAAGTATTTATATTAAGATGGTCATCCTACTTGCTTATTAGAGCTGGGAACTTGCCTGAATGATTTCCTTATTTGGTCTGTAGTGCAGAGCTTCGGATTATCTGACCCTTTCTTCACCTATGGTAGCAGAATGTACGATGTTTTTAATCTTTCACGGAGGAATTCACATAAAAACCTATGCGATTCTAAGCATCCCTGATAGGATTTAAATCCGGAAGGCAAATATTGTGATTTTCTGGTAACTACCTTACAGGGGTGAAGCTATTATTTTTTTAGCTAATGGTTTCATTTGAAACGTTCTTCGCATGGTGTTCCATTTTTTATTTATTCTGGAACTTTGATTGAGGCTCATAAGATATAGCTATGCGTAAAATGCATAGCTATATGATGCCCAAATGTCTTCTCGCCTCCTACGTGGAACTGAGGAAAGCCAAATGAGGTTATAAATATATTAATATATAAATTAATATATTTAGTTGAAGCATTTTACACCCATCATTTATTATACCTACCATGCTATAGTACGCTATTAGATATATATTAAAAGGTAAGTAATAACTGCGCGATCATGTCTGACATCTTGCACTCATGGTACACATCATATGCAATACACCTTAGCTATACTACCCATAATATTCTATTCTTCATTTAATTAGCAAGCTAATTTTAAAATCGTTTGATCTATCTCTTGTTGTACGAACAAACTGAATATATTTTAATATCAGGGCAGTCGGATCTAGCTGGAGAGCTGCTATTGGCCATCTGTATTCTACATAATTGTTTGCAGTTTATTGATTCGATTCGTTATCGTTGAAATTCTTTAATGTTCATATTATTTTCTAAATAGCATTCAAGTTACAACTTCTATCAAAGTTGGAAGGTTTGCATTGGAACCTCTGTTGTTCGTTCTATGCTTTTATCAACCAAACTTTGAGGTTAGTTGTGAGAGGACAGTTGTCCAATCGATCTTATTATTAGTTGATTTTTAAGAAACTTTCTCAGTACAAGAAAGTGTATAGAAAGATATTGTTCCGTATCGCGCTTCCGGCATATCTTATCTCGTTTGACTTCAGGCTTCACTAGAAGTAATGCTGCTATACTTGGAAGGTGACGATAGCTGATAAGGTCGTTTCAGTTTGCAAACAACTCACAAAATGGGTTTTTCATTTTACCTATGAAATTGACCCCTTTCATATAATTCGATGAAACATGTCCCATCCTTTTACAGTACAGCAAAAACGTTTTTACAAGGCACATGAGACATATTTCATTATAGTCCTCCATCCAAGCAACTGTGTTTAGGATATTTATATTTATAAAGCCCACGCACATTCAGGAATGTCATTTACATTAATGTCTGTAAATATTTTATGCTTGCAAGAGTTATCGTATGTTGTAATATTTCTTAATAATGTGCCAGCAGACGCCATCTTGAGTAATTTTTTACGCCTGTAAGCTTATAAAACTGCATTGTTTGAATACCACAGAGTATGACGATGGTTTTTATGTCTTGTTTTTGAAAGAAAAACTATGGTGGACCATAACTTGCAAACGTCTTTGGGCGGAGTGGTGGAAGTAATTAATTTGCAGCCACGTTTTATTTTTGATGGCGCTTTCACTGAAGCAAGTTATCATATACAGTGGAATTTTCAAAGTATTTTATTCAACTTTATCTGGAGATAGCTTTCAGCTATAAATATTTAGGTTAGCATATCATATATAATTTACCGCACATCCCAGACTTCAACTGGACATATAATGCTTTTTGGGGGGAATTTATGGTCTATGCAGGAAAACGTAATTATATTTCAGCATTGCGTTCAAGGATAATGAAACTATAATGAAATATCTTTTTCAGACATCTCACGAAGATCATCATTTTCTAAGGTGATAAATCAAAATTAAACGCAATTTATATTTATTTAATATGCAACCATAAAATATAAATGTCTATAAAACTCCTAACTCTGAAAGATAAATGAAGGATTTTATTTTTCCAACTTACAATGTTTCGCTATAATCTTCGAGACTTACTGATACAGTTAATTAGCATTATAACATTGATCAGCTCGAGCTTTAGTGACTTTGGCGCGAAATCCATTTTCCGATCCTACTAAGCTCATCCTAATGACCTTAATAGGATCGGAAGATGATCTTGAGAAGGTGGAGACCCATTAAATTGTAACCATACCGCATGATTGCGTTAGTGATACAAAGAATTTGACTACCGATGTCACGTGGTATTACTGGAATGGAAAGTAATGTATCAAAAATGCAATCATATAAAGCCATATATAAGCACATAAAATAAAAAAAAATTATATACAGTATCTTAGCTAAAGCCATGCGACACTTTAAGATATCAACAAAGCATTTCCTTTTTGGCAGATTTAATAGACCCACGAAAGGACCCTAGTCGTAAAAGGCATCCTATCATTTTTGTAAGAGTATTTGATATTGTACTCTATTCTACTTTAAAGCTAATATCAGTCTATTCTATTCATGTAGAGGACCATCTTAGCCTTTCAAAATTTGTGCATCCTAGTTTGTCCAACAGATGCTCTGTCGCGTCCAAGGCTGGGATTTGAGTTTGACTCTGCAACTTTCCTATGTTCTCCTCCTCAACCATTTACAATCATGCTGACAGTCAGCATTACATGAATGTCAGCACAGCAATCGGTAGACTTAATTCACACCTCGCATCATTACCCGCCGTCTCGAAACTTCATCATTGATTCAACACATCCGAGTGAGAGGCGTTCTCCAGGAATTCTCGATATAACCAACAACCAACAAACTGCTGGACCACTTGCTACGAACCCTATTATATTATTTCGTATTCAGATTCTAATTTCTTTGATATATTCTTTGCTCTAATAAAGGCTTGTGCACTACACGACTTCTGGAAAAATCCATGCTAAATAGCGTTTTCCATGTCGGTGATCGCTCACATTCACAAGAGGTTCATAACTTGTAGAAAATTTTCTGCCGTGGTTTGGCAAAAGTTAAAATAATCCAGAAGTCGTGCTCTGCGAGTCAGACCAGGAAATTTCCCCAGCAAATCTAATAAATATATAAAGAGCTGTATATATAGTAGTTTACTTAGATTTTGCAAAGTCTTTCAATAGATTACCAGATAACAAACTAGTAGCTAAATTGGAAGAGATGGAGTTGGATAGCAGATTAGGAATGGAGATTGGCTGTCTAATAAGCATCAACAGGTTATGTATGGGAGAGTGATATGCCAGAAGAGGAAAGTCACTAGTGGGTACTCAGATGCCTGTTTTCGAGGCACTGTTGTCTAATCTAAATTTTATGTAAATGACATTGCAAAGGGCTTAGATTGTGATATACAGTTGTTAGTCGAAGATGACGCAAATATACGGAGAGTTATGAGAAGTAGAGCACACGTTATATCTTTGCAAGTGTATCTAAATAGATTCCCTGAATCGAAGAGTGTGTGGGGATGTTGGTTTGATGTTGCAAAGTGTATGGTTTTAAAATTTGGGAAGCAAAGATGGGATGCAGAGTATAGGATTGGTGGAAATATTTTGGAGGAGTTAGAGGAGATGAAGGATTTGGGGATTGTGGTGGTAAGGACTTGAAATTTCGTGGACATTTTACTAAAATTTTGAAGACGACACAGGGTATTATGGGAATGATACGGAGAACACTGACGTGTAGAAATAAAGATGTTTTGGTTCCATTGTACAAGATTGATCTAACCGCAAATGGATACTGTGCACAGATTTCGTTACCAGGTTTTCAAAAGGATGATAACATGTTGGAAGCGTCCAGAGACGATTGTCTAAGCTGGTTTCTGGTCTTTGGAATGTGGAATATGAGGACAGATTGAGATAATGAAAGTTACACAGTCAAGTGGATAGAAGGAAGAGGGGAGACATGATCAAGACGTATAATTTAGTAAGTGGTAATTATCAGATTAGTGTGGATGAAAGTTTTCATGGAATATCTGCAGACAGGGGGAAGTTCGAGAGGCAATCCCTGGAAGCTGCATAGGGTGGGTGTCAGCAATGGGTGAAGAGTAGATCTTTTGCATGGAGAGTGGTGGGTGATTGGAATACATTGCCTGAGAGTGTGGTGAGGGTAGGGACAGTGAATGCATTTGAGTCAAGGTATGATGAGCTGTGCATGTGATAATGGGACCACCCACGATGAGTCTCTTCACTCCATGGAGGTCTGTTGATTTTTTTCATTTTTTTATTATAAAACACATTATTATGTCTTGTATACATATAATAATTACATTATAATATTATAGAAATTACAAAATTTAAAATTATAAAAAGTACATATATTTAATAATTTTTTTTAACATTTTATTATTTCTCAGATAAATTGCATACATTATATGAACACACTTATGCATAACAAATACTTTCTCGTACATAAAGTTTTTTTAAATAATAATAATAACAATAACTGTTTACAACGTATATGTTATTACAATATTCATAATGGTGATTATTACAGATGCTTCTTTGCAATTTTACACTCTATATATACAATATCAATGGATATAATCACTCTACATTGGATACTTTTGTTACAGTTATTACATACATTACATACATTTAATAACATATGATACATTACTTACATTTTTTTACATATGACACTTACATTACATACATTGGTTTACATGTGATACATACATTACATGCATTTGGTTACATTTGATACATCTTGGATGAGAACTAATTTCTCTGCTTTCATCTTCGAAGCTTATATGTAAGCTTATCTGAGGATGACACCAGTTGGTTATTATTTATCGTTGTTTTTTTTGCTGTGTTGGGAAGCTACGAAATGTATGATTGAGAAATTCGCGCACGCACGCACACGCACACGCACACGCACACACACGCATACACAATAAATTGGAATGTATTGATGCGTCGCTGAACTGGAAGCCTGAACGAATATATTGTGTTTCATTAAGTTTGTATGATATTTTGGGTGCGCGCTTCTTGTTCATAGTATGTCCTTAGAGCTCTTTTTAGGCTATTGTAGTTTGTAAGGTTTCTGTGTTCAAAAGGTAATTTGTTTATCATGTCTGGGAAGTAGAAGTTCCTCGGTCTTTTTGTAGTGATTATTGTATTTTATGTGATATAATTAGTTGTCTGAGGTCTTGTTATACGGTATGTATTTCTGACTGTACTGTAGTTGGCATCGAAATAATGTTTTAGCAAAGCTGCATAGTGACATAAATGTTTTGCTGTCAGTATTTTGTGTTCTGACATTGCAATGTATATAAGGTCGTGATTTTCTCTTTGTTCCCAAAAGATCAGTTTTGTCATTTTGTACTGTAGCGACATTAATCTATTTAATTTGTAGGGTGCACAGAAAGCATACGTTGTTATAGCGTATCTTAGTATATTTTGGCATAGTGCTTTGTATATTAGTGTTTTTAGGCGTATGGGAACAATGTCTTTTAACCTGTAGAGTTTGCCACTTATTGTTCGGAGTTTGTTGTGTAGATGGTTTATGTGGCTGTTCCAGTTCATATCTGCATCGAAGTAAATTCCAAGGTATCGTATTGTTTCAACCTGAGTGATTGTAGTGGTTTTGCTGTTCTATGTGCTTTTTATGTTGGAAACTGGATGTTGGATGGCTATATATTTGTTATCAACTAGTCGAGTCATTGGATTTCTGAATATCATTAATTTTGTCTTTTCTGAGTTTAGGTGTATGGAGTTTTTCGTGAGCCAGTCTGTGATCAGATTTATGTGATGTTGCATATTTGTTTGGGCTATGCTTGCGTTATTATGGATGGATATTATTACTGTATCGTCTGCGTATTGAAATAACTTACCTCTGAGTGGCAGCAGATTAATATCGTGCGCGTAAATGTGGAATAGAGTTGGGGAGAGTACAGCTCCCTGTGGTACTCCACAGGTTACTGGTAGCTCTCTGCGTCGGCTTCACCCGATACGTGTGATATTCTTTCTATTTTGAAGGTAGTTTGTAAACCACAAGATAATAATAATAATAATTTTTTTTTAATTAATTTATTTATTTATTTATTTTATTTTTTATTTAATTTTATTTTATTATTATTATTTTTTTTTATGTCTCAGATAAATTGCATACATAGATGCTGTAATAATTATATATATATATATATATATATTATTTATAACATGTTACAACTGTGATTAACAAATACTTGCAAGTTAATAATTTTCTTCCTCGAAGCTTAGCAGAGCTTATCTGAGGAAGATAATAGATGATAGATGGTGGTGGTTTCATGGTTATGTTCCTGTAATGGTCACAAGCCAGGTGTTGATTTTACTGTTTGTTGGTATGTGCTTGGAAGCCTTTAACTGCTATTACAGTTTAATTTTTTTTTCCCTCTTTTTTTGTACAAATAGGTTGGATTTAGACATGGTGTGTTTGTTTCCTTGGTTGTTGTAGTGATGGTTTTTGAGAGGGGGTTTGTCATAGGTTTGTGTGTGTGTGCGCGTGGGGGGGGGGAGAGAAACAGGAAGTGCTCTAATTTTCATTCTCGCTATAATATTTATACAGCGCCTATTTCAGCTCTCTGTATGTTCCTAGGTTCCTGTTGTCGAACGGCAGTTTGTTTATCATGTCAGGTACGTAGAAGTTTCGGGTGGCTTTGCCGTTGCGATTGTTGTACTTATATGTTATGTAGTTTGTTGACTGTGGTCTTGTTATTTGATATGTTGTTCTGGTTACTCTATATGTGGGGCTGTAGTAGTGTTTTAACATGACTGTGTGGTGGCATAAGTGTTTCACCTTAAATATTTTGTGTTTTATCCATGCATCCTGCATAAGAGTGGGTTGTTCCCAGAATACCAGTTTTACCATTTTATCTTGCAACCATTGTAGCCTGTTAAGTCTGTACTCTGCGCAGAATGCGTATGATGTGATTGCGTATCTTAAAATGTTTTCACATAATTCTTTATAGATTAATATTTTTATGTGGGTTGGGGCAATGTCATTTAATCTGTATAGTTTGCTTGCTGTTATCCTAAGCTTGGTATGTAGGTAGTTTGTATGGCTATTTCAACTTTGATCAGCATCGAAGTGCAGTCCAAGATAGCGTGTTGTTTTCACCTGTGCGATGGTTGTGATTTTAGGTTCAGCGCTTTGTGTACAGGAGGATGAATATCGGATAGTGAGATATTTAGTTTCTATGGGCAGGGTTTGGGGGTTTTTGAATACCATTAGCTTTGTTTTCCCTGGGTTTATATATATGCCGTTTTCGATTAACCAGTTAGTGATTTGATTGATGTCGTGTTGCATATTTTTGTAAGCGATATTTGCGTTGTTGTGAAAGGATACTATGGCCGGGTCGTCTGCATACTAGAAGATTTTACTTTCTAGGGGGAGTTGGCTTATGTCGTGTGTGTGTGTATATATGTTAAATAGAATGGGAGATAGGACAGCTCCTTGTGGTACTCCACAGGTTACATGTACCTCTTTGCTGTATGCTGATCCTATACGTGTGGTGTGCTTTCTGTTTTTCATGTATGCTTTAAACCACTGGAGTAAACGACCTTCAGTTCCTATATAGGTTAGTTTCGTTAACAAGGTTTTTTGTGTTAGTGTGTCAAATGCTTTTGTTAGGTCAATGAATACCACTAATATTATTATGTTTTTATCCAATGCAGCGTTTATTAGATCTGTGAAATCTTCCAGGAGTGTTGCTGTGCCTTTATTTTTTTGAAACCCATATTGAGTTTTGGGTATGATTTGAAATTTTTCAATGTATGTGGAGAGTTTCTGATGCACAGTGCGCTCCATGATTTGGTTGATTACAGACAGCGTGGCGATAGGTCTGTAATTACTTATTATGTTTCTTTTTCCCTGTTTGTGTATGGGTGTGATTAATGCAGTCTTCAGTGTTTCAAGTATGTGTCCCGTTTCGAAGATTTTATTTAACAGTTTTTGTATAACTGGAAGTAGGTTGGTTGAGTGTTTCTTGATGCCTTTTGGTCTGATTCCGTCTATCCCCGGTCCTTTGTTAGGGTTAATTTGTTGAATTGCCAGTGATAGTTCTTCTTTTATTACTGTGAGGAACCACATCGACTGGGTTGCTTGCGGACCTAGTGGAGAATGTTCGTTTGTGTGAGGAAAGGTTGTTTCTTGTAGCTTTTGGACAGAGTTCATGAAGTACTGATTAAATTTGTTTGCCAATTGTTTGAGGGATTTGGGGTCGCAGGCACAGCTGTGTTTTATTGTTTCTGAGGCAGTGGTTCTGTGTATATTGTCTAGCATTTTATTAATTAGGTGCCAGGTTTCCTTTATGTCATTCTGAGCTGTTGTTAATTTGTTGCTGTAATAGTTTCTTTTTGCCGTTCTTATCTGTGTTGTTAGGAGATTCCATTTTCTTTTGTATTCAGCTTTTAAAGCGATATTGTTCGGCGACTTCTTAAGTTGTTTCCATAGGACATCTTTTCTTTGTACGTCTGTTAGTATGTTGTCTGTTATCCATGGATTTTGTTTCGTTTTGGGGACGTATTTTTATTTTTGTTAATTCTTTGTTATATATTTTGTTAAATGCAAGTTTAAGATTATTATATGTAGCTTCAGCAGAGTCTAAAGATGCTATCTGCATCCAGTCTGTTTTTCTGATTTCATCGTTTACTATTGTTTCGTTTAGAATACTATAATACTGTTTTGTAGTCTCAGTGATTTTTATGGGTTCTGGTTCAGCTCCTAGTAATACTGTGAAATAATGGTCTGCCAGTTTGCATGTCATGACGGCTGCTGTGTGGCTGTTTGGAGGGGCCCTTATATTTATATGATCGATGCAGGATGAGGTTGTTGTGTTTCCGACTATCTCTTCTCGTGTATACGACTGTATGGATGGGGTTATGTTATATGCCGATAATAGGTCTAAGTATTGTTCTGTGTTGTTATTTATGTTCCTAATGTTTATATTAATGTCTCCTATTATCATCACGTATCCTGAGGTGCCTACTTCCGTGGTTGAAAGCCATTTATTTAGTTCTTCTAGGAATTTTGTGGTGCTTAAGTTGGGTGGTCTGTATACTGCGTTTAATATCAGGGAGTTTTCTTGTTTGGTGTTTTTAATTTCGATGCATATGTTTTCTGCGTATTCTAATTTATAGTTTGTTTCTGTTACTTCTAGTTTATGTTTGGTAAATATTATTATACCAACGCCTCGTTTTGTTTGTCTGCAATAATAATAATAATAATAATAATAATAATAATAATAATAATAATAATAATAATAATAATAATAATAATAATAATAATAATATGAAAGCTAGGAAATAAAATATGCTAAGAAATCATAACAAGAAAATAACTATAAACTGAAAAAAATAAAAATGAGTTCTGAAGGGAAATACTTATATAGATGATATTCTTTATCAAAACTAAACCTAGAGCTATTTTTACAATATATACTGCACAGATAATTATTTCTTTTGTCTACCTTTTAGGATGATTGCCTAGTTCAATTGGCCCTTTGAACTGGGTCGTTTTAAATGAATCCAAATATCAAATTTCAAGAAATTGCGTTGAAAAAATGAAAGAATTAACAATATTGTTTCTAATTGTATTGTTAATATAAAGTACAATTACAGTAAGTAAAGCAAATTACTTACTGTAATTTGTTTAGAAAACTATTAGTAAAAAATCATATTTTTGCTAATCGTTCTGTATGTAAAGTTGAGTGTATTATACCGAAAAAATCTTCTTTGTTCACATTCATTCTTCAGTGTATTTTTCACTAATGAGAACTAGAACTACTATTATTCTGTTGTTCTCTATACTCTATGCAGTACATCACTAGAAGTTTATACCTTCTAGTAAATAACTAGAAGTTTCAACGATTACTAGAAGCTTATACCTATTTATAAAACACAGTTTGAAATGGCTGAATCCAATTTGCAATTTCTTGTTTCGTTGTTTTCGCGAGAATCTAGGGTCTGTAAAAAATGTAGTGTACTCAAAAATCCTGAGATCAAAAGATCCTGATTTTCGTACGTACTTTTAAATATGTAATTTTGTTTTATATAAATTTGACCTTACAAACGGTTTCAATTTAAGCCAATTGAGGGTTAAAAGACTATGAAAAAATTGAGGGTTAAAAGACTATGAACAACACAGACAGTCTTTATACATGATACATGTATAAAGACTGTCTGTGTTTTTTCTTTTACAATGTCACCTGAAGAAGGCTGTTACAGGCCGAAACTAGTAGTGTGTTTATATTAAAACCTTTTTACTTAAATCTCAGTTCTAGTCATTTAATTCTTCATAAAACAATATATATTTATTTATTTATTTATTTATTTATTTATTTATTTACCATTTCAAATCACTTAAAATGCTCCTATTTTAACGAAAACTACGATGCAGTAATCTCAGCTTCCCTCCTACCAAAAAGAGAGCTATTCCAATATGTAATTTAATACGTACTTATATTTCACTGCTAAAATTAATGGGTATATTTTAAAAATAAGAAAACTTTGATTTTAAGTATTTTTTTAATAAGTATTATATTGTAGTTTACGAGAAGTACCATTCGATTTTAGTCAAATTTTAAAATACTTTCGATACAATAAAAGGTGCACAAACAATCAGAAAAATTAAGAGTAAAACAGAATGAAAAAATGGAAGTGTGTTCAGAAATAAAGTGAAATATACGCAGTCAGAGAGATGTAATACTATAGACTTTTGTGTCATTATAACAAAAATATAAAAAATAAATAACGCCATTCTTCCTGTTATTCGAATTGGTTTCCTGGATATTATACGAGATGAGACAATCAGCATAAATTGCAATTCGGATTCTATTTGTAAATTCATTTCCCAGACACCTTCATATTCAGGATTTTATTTTTGCATACTATGGACAATATTTCTATCTGAAATATTGTCCATAATATGCACAATATTTCAGAGGCGGCGGTGAGAAAAGGAGAGAAAGAGAGAGAGAGAGAGAGGGGGGGGGAAGTAATTTCTCATATTCTTCACTACTTGGTAAACTTGCCACCAGTCTGTGATAATATGATTCAAGTGATTTGGAGCAGTCTTCCTTTGAAGATAACCCCTAGTCCATATATCATTTTTGGATGCATTGACCTTCACGTTTTTTTTTTCATTAAAATATTCAGTAAACCTTGTTCTAGAGAGTAAAGGACAAAAAACATTCATTCCACACGAGGCTTCCAATAAGCCGGGTGGCGATCTCATATCGGAACATGAAAAGCATCTTCTATATAAAGGCATTCTCAAAACATTTCTAATTACCCAAGGACGAATTAGAACCATCAGCGCGTTGTATGGAGAGCGGATATGTTAAATACTCAGCAAACCAGTTCGGTAGTTCTTCCCGAAGAAGTTTTATTAGGCCTAGATCGCTCTGTATGGGTCAGTCAAGTTTTTCCAAATAATGTTTACCCAAACGATCTAAGAATATTACCTGGAGAGATTGCTCCCGAATATTACTGCACCACGAAAATTCACAGGTAGAATGATAAAGCACACATAGGTCCTTATGCATCCACCATCCAACCCCCCCTCCTCTATCCAATCGGAAATGGGTATAGCGTGATTAATCCTATCATTGCATATGATGGTCTTACACTACTCTCTGGAGCAGTTATGATGTTCTGTATATTAGCATCGTATATCCTATTCATGCTATTGTTCGTGCTTGTTTTATGTGCAGCAGAAACATAGGCTTCGGATCTTTACTTGGTGTTGTACTTCGAAGTTGAGTGCCATGTCTTTGAACTTTTTTCACAGATCTTTTCCCCATTGAACTGCTTAAAATTGACTTCTGTACCATGCCTTCTGGGGAATTTCTTAACTGAGGATGCACGTACATTACCACGGCTGTTAATTTGGAGCAGTGCATTAATTTATAAACGTGACGAACAGATATGGCACTAGCATCCTCTTTAGAAATGCGTGGTATAGTATACGGTCGACTGCAGGAGGTGGATATTTCTGTTAACCCCATATAAGAGTTAAAGATGGCGCCTGACAACAGATGGACGTGTCAGACCTTTCATGGCAAAGCATCACTAAATATGTCGGAATGCTTATTTTAATATAGTTGTGTCTACAAAACGGGCAAGGTGGTGATTGTAATTGATGCAAGTTATCGTCCAGAAACACATTTGCGTGTTTTGGAAGGAATAACACGAGAGAAATAATTAACAAAACGAAGAAGGATTATGATATTTAAATATACGAAATGAATGCAAATGAAAAGATCAAGGAGTACAGAGATAAATGGAAATAGCGTTTATTTATGATGGAAAAGTATCGGATACCAAAGGAAGTGGATAAATATAGACTAAAGAGAGAGAGAGAGAGAGAGAGAGAGAGAGAGGTTGAAAATGGAAATCGGAAACAAAAAATTACAGAAAATGGAAAGAATTAAAAGTAAAATTAGTTACGAAGAAGGAGAAATGAACAGAAAGTAGTAAGATTAATAAAAATAGCTATAATGAACCTAGTAAGAAAGAGAAGAAATATAACATGTATCTTTCGTAATTTCAGAGAAATATAAAATGTAAAAGAAATTTTGTATTTCATATATCAATAGATCCTTTTCATTTTCTTTCTATATACCACTATTTTTTTTTATTTTTTTCATGTCATTGGAATTCTAGTAAATATAAAATATGGGGAAATAATAGTGGTATTAACAAAGAAAATAGGAATGATTTATAGATCTATGTGTAAACAAAAAACCTAGAGACAGAGAGAGAGAGAGAGAGAGAGATACATCTTTTAGTCAACAGAAATCTATTTCGATTTTTGAAAGGCATGCAATCATTAATGTTTGACTTCTTTTTAGTGACGTTAGGTGTGTTATCTTAGGAAACGAACGGCAGTGTCCAAGGTTTTTTTTCGCACTATCGGATTAGAACAGCTCGTATTTCTAACAAAGACCGTTTATTCTGGTAATGATAAAAATTTGAACCAGCGACTCCACCAGCAAGGGGATTTTCTGATAAGCAGCCACGAGTCGTTAATGGCTCGCGCTTTGAACTCTTCCTTCGGTTTGTAGAAGGATTTTGCTGCCATGTAAAATTGAGCCCTTTTCCATTTGGTTTTCGTAAGGTGTGCGTTGAGGAGATAGATTTCATTCTAACTGGAGGTGTGAAGAAGAGATTTTAATTAAAATTTCCCCACTTTAATGATTTTTTTTCACAATTTCTGACTCTTGTTCTGTATCATTCCCGTATTCACGCTACGAGAAATCAAACTTCAAGGGTATGTTTGCGGTTTTGAAATAAATTAACTCCATTTTTTCCCGCCATAATACGATAAGATAACAGTTTAGTTACAATTTTTTATTTTATGTTTTTAAAATTTAAAGATATTAAAATTAATCTATTGCGTTACTTAGAGAATAAGAAGAGGTACTCAGAATTTGAAGTTCCGCTTGCGGAAATGGAAATTTTAACAGACTAAATTATACTTATATTAGCGTCAATGATCGGTGTCCTATTATTTTGTTTTTATTATAGAGAAGCAATTTTAAAAAAAAAATGAGTTTTCCACACCCAAGGTTTCAGAACCAACAGAAAAATAATAACGTGTATGCGGGCTGAGGTTAAGCGAGAGAGAGAAAGGATCTCTTGGTGTTATTTTTGAACAGCTGGAAATATGCTGCTTTAGATGCTTTATTAGGAAAATATAATCCTGATTTCGTCCATTAGGTGCTCCTACATTAGAATGTCATGTTGGTTTCATGATAATTAACCGTTAAAAATAATATGCACGAAATCTGAAGAAATATTTCGAAAAACATTCCTACGTATTGTTTTAATCAGAGCGTTTTCTGTAGCAGGTGGCACCAGTTACCAATCGCGTAAAAATTGCACTGAAATTTTGAAAATACCAAACAATACTAGTGCAGTGGCTTATCAGGGTATAATTTAAAATTTATTATTATTATTTGCATTATATATTATGAGGATATTAGAATACTGCCTATTTAAAATTGAACAGCAATGGATTAATTAATTTTATATATTACAGCTTAACTTTCTTCCCTCGGGATGCCATTGATATCGTGTATCAATATGTTTAATATTTTCATTAACTCTCTATTTGCCTATCAATATATAATAATGTAATTCTCATTATACCACGTAGAGCCAGTTTTTTGTTTTCATACTTTGTGTGCCATTTGACACTTGCAGTAGGTTGTAGTAACTGGAGTAAGAGTTACTCTACCTGTAGTAGCATATGATATTAGTATCCCTGTTAACATGAGTCTTGACCAGCCAATGAAACAAAGCAGCTTTACCGTGTAATTCGTCCTTCAGCTAATACTCAATTGCCTTACAGATGTCGAATTGAGTTCATTACAAGTAGACACCAGTTTATCACGAGAACCTGCTAGCTAAGAGAGAATCCAGTTTTAAACGATTTAGAAAAATAGAGAGAAGCTCCCATTTATCAAGCTGCGATGATTAAAATCACAATCTCCTTCTCGGCCGAGATGCTATGGCACTATTTCAAGTACTTTGTATATCTGTCTGGAATTTTGTATTTTAGTTTCATTTTTCTTTTTAACAGTCCATGTTTATGAACCACACAATAAAGTGGGAGTGGCCAATACCATTACTTTATAAAATATTAGTTGAGTTTCTGGGCTTTGTTTTTCTTTTTTTTATTATTATTATTCAGTGTCCTTTTAATTTTTCCAGACATTTTCATGAAATATCTATGTTTTCATCTATATCTTTACTTTTAGATATATTATTATGCAGAATAAATAAATAATTATTTTTGATGTAACGTGATCTCGGCCTTTAATTGCTGTGACGTTTGTTTTCTTCTCTGAAAATTTTAAAGTGTATTGTTGGTTTATTTTGTTTAATTTAAACTGATTTTTAAAGTCATTGTCTTGTAATATAAATTGATCATCTGCATACAATTCTGTATTGAAAACAGTTCTGGTTAACCGAATACCTAATTTTATTAATTTATTCGCTATCTTCCATGCCTCAATTCTATGTCTTTCATTTTGTTTTTCTTAGAATAGATTGCAACATTTCTAATTTTTGTATTCATTAATTTACCATAAATTTTGTAATGTCAGTAATGATAAGTTTAATAAACTTATTCCTCTGTAATTTTCGCAATCATCTCTATCTACGTTCTTAAATATAAGCTTAGCTTTTGACCAATCTGATAGAACTTCACATTTCCTGAAAAAGTTATTTATTAATGTTAAGAATCTGTGATATAAATATTCTTCACCATATTTGCAAAGCTATGTACTTATGCCATCTATTTCGGTCGATTTTTTGACACCTTTATTGCTTCTTTTAATTCTTCCAAAATGGTCATCACTACTGATTTCGTCATCATTATTTTCTATTAATAAATTGGGTTCTACCCAAAAATTCTTATAACGTTTTATTCATCGTTTCTCTTATACTCTGTCAATACGCGCAGTATCTCTTTCTTCATTGTTCAATTTTTCTTAATATTTCCGAAGGTATGTCTTGTCTTCTATGTATTAAACGCTTCTATTTTATTAATAAATCTGTTCAAAGGCTCTTGGGGAGTTTTCTGTACTATGGTTTTAGCTATATTTCTTTTGTTTTTGTATATTTCTTCTGTTATTTTTTATGTTTTTGAACAAGTGATTTGTATGCCATTTGTTTTTCTTTTATTGCATTTTCTATATCTGTGTTCCAGATTATTAATATGTTAATAATAGATTATTAATACTACTCTGTTACAGATGATAAAAACATCATCTACGTATCTCCACCAGACTGATGGTTTTGGAACAATGTTGGTTAGAATTTCCTTCTCTAATTTCACCATAAACAAGTCCGCACATGATGGTGACAGGGGACTGCCCATGTCTGGACCTTCCAATTGTTGATAAACGATGTTGTTGACTTTAAAGAAATTGGAATTCAGACAGTGTTCGAAAAGTTGTGTGATATCCCTAGGAAAGAGATCTTTTATAATGTCTATGACCTCCTCAACTGGAACTTTCGTGAATAAGGAGACCACATTCAGACTGGCCATTATGTCTGTTATTGATAGTGGTGGAGATATATGGTGGAGATACGTAGATGATGTTTTTATCATTTGGAAAGAAAAAGTAGAAAGCTTACATGTGTTCCTAAATAAAATCAACTCGTTTCGTAACAAAATCAAATTCACTTTAGAATTGAAAAAAAAAAACTTCCTTTTTTAGATATACTGGTCTAAAGACAAGAGAATAATTATATTAAACTTATATATAGAAAACCAACTGGACGGTATTTGCATTTTAATTCCAATCATCATCATCATACACAAAAATACAGCATTATCCATATGTTACGAAATAAAGCCCAAAAAAACATGGCCACAGACGAACAAGATCACTTTCTCAAAATGGGTATCCTCTAAAAATAATCAATAAATTGCTTTATAAAGATAACCTCCAACAACAAACGATAGCTACTCAATACGTTTCATCCGTAGTTATCCCCTATGTTAATTCAATCTCCACTAAAATAGCTAGAATTTTGAAGCCGTACAACATCAGAGTTGTGTTCAAACCGACTACAATCATTAGACAATTTTTAAGATTCCCTAAAGACAGCGTTCCATTTTTCAAATATGCAGCTGTTTATAGAATACCATGCACGTGGACTTTCCTACATAGGGACGTTCACAAGTGCTAATTTCAAACTTCAAGAAGCCTGGAAATTAGACAGAAAGAATCTGTTGGAGATGTAAATCACAAGAGAACGGATACCTCAGATGTGGCGCATCATTTCTCAACTTTTAACCACGCAATAGATTGGGAAAACAGTTCAATGCCATATATAGAGGACGATTACAGATGCCGGATTTTTAAAGAAGCAGCAGAAGATACATGGAAAAATCTGATTAATTCATTAAGTATAGCGGAACTACAGTACGCCAAAAACTATGTAACGCGTATTCACAATAATGACTGACGCACCTTTCTTCATGCGTACGTTGTCACGCGAGCTGTCAAATTTTGTTGCCTAACCGTTGTTAACGGTTTACTGTATTCTTTAGTTTTTTTGCATTTATTATTTCCTTTCACCTTTTTAGTCTCGACAAAGCTAGATAGTATGCTAGTGAAACTACCAAACTGTCTAGCTTCTTGTACATACAGTATGTGTATTAAACCGATGGTCTTATAATCGGAATAAGTTTTTGTGTTTATTTCAAGAAGCAATAAAGGTATTAAAATTTTCGATCAAATTAGATGGCATAAGTACACAGCTTTGGAAATATGGTGAAGAATATTTACATCACAGATTCTTAACATTAATAAATAACTTTTTCAGGAAATGTGAAGTCCTATCGGATTGGTCAAAAGTTAACCCTATATTTAAGAAAGTAGACAGATTTCTCAGGATGCTTTATGAATTATCTTTATTAAAGATTTCCATTCTTCTTCTATGTCTTCATTAATTTTGCCTTATTTTAACTAATCTTCGATCACGATTGATATAATTCTAATGCTTTTTTCTTGTAATAGATGTACGTAGGCTGTTCAATAAGTAATAAGACTAATTTTACTGTCGCGAAACCACTCATCACAATATTAGTTTCTCTGAAATAAAGAAATGTTGCTGTCCGTATTAACAAAAGAGGTTGACAGATGGCGTATACGGGCTGATGTGCTAGAGTGTCACGTGACTAAACGCAAGCTTGTTTCGGCGCGCCTCGATGTGATTAACTTTTGTGTGCGTTTGCAAAAATCGGCATCGGACAAGCTTAAGAAGTTGTCGCCTTCTTCTTCCAGTCTTTCTTTCCATTCTGTGCACAAATCCACTCGATGCTGCATTTGCTCCGGTGTCAACAGTTTGGGAATCCATCGGGCGCAAACACATTTCATTCCCAAATGAGTGAACACTTCCCACAGAAATATTCAGGACAACATGCAGCTGGCGTACCGTAATTCTGCGATCCTCCTTGATGATAATCGCTGCTGTGTTGATCATTGTCTCTGTGATGGACGTTGAAGGTCTTCCCTCACGTTCAAGATCTTCCACATTTTGCCTTCCTTCCTTAAAAGTTTTATGCCAGCAAAAAACACTTGCCCTCAACATTGCTTCATCATGAAAAGCTTCACGTATCATGTCAAAAGTGTCCAATGCTGATTTTTGCAAACGCACACAAAATTTAATCCCATAACGCTGTTCCAAGGACGCTTCCATTTCGACGGCTGGTCGTGCCTCGTAGGCGCGCCCAAACAAGCTTGCGTTTAGTCACGTGACACTCTGGCACATCAGCCTGTATACGCCATCTATCAACCTCTTTTGTTAATACAGACAGCATTTCTTTATTCCAAAGAAATTAATATTGTGATGAGTAGTTTCGCGACAGTAAAATTAGTCTTATTACTTATTGAACAGCCCTCGTACTTCACTTTCTCTGTAAACATGTGCATTTCTCACACGTGGAGCTAATTTCTGATTAGTAATGATATAATCAGTTATAGATCTTGTTCCTGTATCATTCCAAATACTGTATATTTATTGATATTCCTTTTTTTGAAAAAAGTATTAGTTATTTTAAAATTATTGAAAGTTCAGAAGTCTAATAATTCTTGATTATTGTTATTCATGCAAATTTCTCCATATTTTCCTAAGACATTTGGGATTGAGGAATTTCCTTTTCTAGCATTAATATCTCCTGCTATTAATATACAGTGATGTTTATTACATTTATTTAATTTTTTTTATTTCCCTATAAAATTGTTCTGAATCATTTTTTCTACCTTCTTCATAGGCATATACTCAGGATATTTAAGTATATACTATTTGTTTTTGATTTAACTGTTATAATTTAGGAAACTGTACTTTCGTATTCTACTTTTTTCGATTTATTATCGATTAAAATGAAACTGCCATACTTTTGATATGTTAGTCCATCCCGCTATATATAATAATAAAATCATGTATATATTTTGTTCTCTTTAATTTCTTTTTTGTTTCTGTTATCAATACTAAATTAATTGCTTTTAGGTTTTAGTTATTTTACCAATGCTAATTCCTTTGTTGTTATGCTACATACATTCCACGTGGCTACTTGTAAAATGTCTGGAATAACTAATTCGTTCTGAAATTCCTAGTTCTTAAACATCATCGAATATTCTGAAACATTCCTCTTCACATGAAATTCGAAATTACTATGAATGTGAAGAGAAGGTTGCTCAGTTCATCACTGATATTATTGAAGGAATAGAAGCTTCAAGCACGTGCAAATAAATTAATCAGAAAAATTGTGTTAACATTTTGTTTTCAGCCTTTTATTTCTACCGTTTTATTAATTTTTCTTACAAACACCATTATAAGTTTATATCGATGTAATTGCTTGTGCGTATGTTTACACGCCTTCTGTTATTATTTCTATTATGTTTATTGCTGCACTATTTTTTTCACTGTTTTCATTATTTTGATTTGCAAAATTTGCATTTGTTTTCATTTGTTATGATGTATGTTGTGGTTTCTTGTTTTTTTTTCTATGAATATATTAATTTATATTTATCATCTTCATCTTTCCTTTATCTTTCTGTATTTCTATCCAGACGACATCATCGATAGATCTGAACTGTTGACGCTCATTTTTATATTAATTATGTTTGTATTCTTAAACTTTTATGTTCCTAAATTTCTAATTTAATAAGCCGAAAGGCTATTTTACCGGCGAATATATTAATAAAAAGGGGGGATGGTAAATCCCTTTATGTTTTTATAAAAACCTGGTGGTGTACTACCCAAGTGATCATTTACACTTGGACTCGCCGATAGTTTTTTCGGTATGAAACTCTATGGATTTCGATGGATTTCAATCCGAGTTTCGTACCCGGCTATAAAAACATAAAAGGATTTACCATCCCCCTTTTCTATTCCTAAATTTCTGTTGGATTTTCTGTTTAGCTTTTTTTATAGTATTTCTATTGTTAATTTTCGTTTCTGCTTCTTCTAGCATATTTTTTACTGTTCACTCCTTTTTTAACATTATATTGTTTTTTTCGTTGTATAATTCTTATTGTACACCACATATATTATTATATCTAATGTTTTGTTGAATATATTGAATATATTATATGGTATTTTGTAGTTTTATACATGTGTATTTTAATTATGTTAATTTTTCTGTTATTCATTGTATCTATTGATGTAACACTCCCTTCCCCCACACACACAAAAAAAAATAATAATAAATAAATAAATAAAACTCCTTACAAACGATAAACATTGATACTCTGAAACCCAGATAACAAACAGATAGCAACTGAAATTCAAACACAATTATTATACGGATTCTCTTAATAATGCATTTTTCTGCTACTTTTCCTGAAAATAGAGGAACATTGATATGAATGATGCCATTCTTCAAAAGTAGTTAAGGAGGATTATGTAGGATTTATAGAAGCTGTTTAGATATAGGTCAGCAGCTGATCTTTCGAGTTCTTTCTGGTATCTTTATATAACATTGTTAGTGATCCCTCAGACCTAACAATGTACAAATATATCTCCTAACGCTAAGATTTGGGGATATTTCCCAATTACCGGAAGCAATTTCTGCTGCTAAGCTGAGATTCTTATCGAAAAGGATGAACGTAAATTTATACTTGCATCGAGTGCTTTTCAAGGAGGATTGTAAAAGCACTTTCAAGTGTCAGTTATATTGAATGCTGGGATTAACAGACAAGTTCAAGTTTAAAACAAACGATACATTTCGATCTGATGGACATCCATACAGTTTATTTTTGAGATATATTTGTACACTGTTAGGTCTGATGGATCACTAACAATGTTATATAAAGACATTTTCTTTATTTTTGCAATTCTTTTATTTATTTATTTTTTGGTTATCTCTCTATTCTTTGTTCTGTCAATTTTCTTCTTTGTCTGCCTGTTGTCCCAAATTATTCCTAACATACTTATGCATAATCTTATTAAAATGGTTCTCGAGTGAGGATTAGATAAATAACATGATTGCTCTTTAATTTCTAGCCAATCGAACAAGAATTCATTTAACAGTTTTTACGAAAGATCAGCAGATCAACGGATGAATGTTTGTCCTATTATTCAAGTCTTTTTCAGCAAAGGACAAGAGATCCTTCCATGTCTCGAAATAGCAACAATCTGGTGATATTTAAAGAGTTAGTTAATTATTGGCAACTTGCAGCATATGAAAGTTGCCCAGCGGTTCTGACAAAGTGTTCACACATGCGCAGTGTCTCCGAATCGGTTTAGCACTGATATTCTAACAGCGTCAGACTACACATTAAAGGTAGGGAAAAGGTTTGCTGTATTCTTCTTTTGTTTATATATTTAATTAAGGGAAAGAGTCCTTAAATATTATGAGATTCGAAATGGCGTCAGAGTTCAAAATTGGAGGATACAATAATACAACTTAGCTAATAAAACATATTTAAGGAAACCTGTTCAATTCGATACGATACCCGAAAATGTTATCCACAATCTTACAATGAATATTCAAGAATATTTGTCTAGAAAATCGGAATTCAAGCCATTTCTCCATTTGCACCTGTTAGGAAAGCAATACTTGTAGAGTTGATTCCGATTATGTTTTCATAATTTTACAGATAGGATAAAATCTCTTCTTCATCTCGTTATATTGAAACACGATTTAAAATTAATCAGTTATTAAATGAATAGAAAGTATGTGATCATAATATTTACTGCTAAGGTGTTGCCACTTAACGAAATATTTAGTACGGTTTACATAGAATTGGTGCAGTATTAAATGGAGTCAAGGTCTACTGACAAAAATTCCAACATTTGAATTCCACACTAAGGGAAATCGTATCTGTTTAGTTTACCATTACGCCAAGGCATTAAAAGTTAGTTATATTCCGTATGTTAAGGGCCAGTATTTTCTAGTAGGTTGCTGCTTTGTAGGAAGAAGAAGATTGCGAAGTCAAAGCTAAATAGATAATTGAAAGTCAACAACCATTACATGAAAGAAATCATTGAATACCCCATCTCATTCATTTGAGATGGGGTATTCAATACCCCATACACTCATTTGAGCCTTGGTATCCTTTTTATTACATGCAATGTTCAATTTTAAAACCTTGTGATGGATAGACCTCGTTAATGGACTATTCCTCATTTTTGTAGTCGCTATGAAAATCAATTAAACTTCCGTAATCTTCATTTAAATGTGTCCTTTTTTATTTTTTTTCCATTCTCCGTGTGGGAACTTAACGCATCAAGATATAGAACGCTCTTTCTTAATATTAGCGTGAATATTGATTTCCAATGAATTGTAATTGCAGTTTAATGAGCGCCACATTTGGCCGATATGTATTGTTATTATAACATTCTTAAACACTGGTAGTTTCTGCATAAACAGAGAAAAAAACTACTAAAAAACTAAATTCGGTAAATATGTTGATAGTGAACCCAGTATGAACATAATTATATTCGTCTATCATCAGTTTGTATGATATATTCTATTCAAAGTTTATTTTTAATTTAAACTATTAGATACGATTCATGTGTTAGATAGCAGAATATGCCAATCGAAAAAAATTCTGAATTAAGTTATTAATCTTTTAGTCTTCATGCCGGTTAAATATAATAATAAAATAGGAGAAAATAACCATTTTAAAACTTTATGCAAAAAAAAAAATCTTTGGTAAATAATCAGAGCCAAACAGTCAACATAAATTATATATTACAATTAGTAGCTTCCTTGTTTATGTGGATTGTATACATCTGGGAAATACTGAGAGATGCAAACTTAAAAATAAGCAATTCTTGAATATAAATTATTAACTTTCGCTCGTATTTGCTGATAGACAGGAGAACAAAGTTTCTTTAAACTATAATAATACTATTCAACTAAACAGAAACCATCCCAAATGTAGTATTGTATTATTATATTCTTTTAAATCATCAACTATTCACAATGGAAAATGCAAATATAAGAAAATCTCGACATGTTTCAGTTATGAGACCAGGCTATAAATGTTCTTGCTGGTATTCTATTGTTTTTTTTTTTTTTATAATAATGAAGATTTATTATATTATTGCACCAATGTCATGTCTCTTAATATCATTTCTTATGTATTTATATTTACTTAACTGCTTTAGGAATAATTGCGCTTCTGAACAGTGAAACAGCATTGGGAGGGTGGTGGGGGGGAGATTGCTGGTTAATTTTTATTAGCTGATTTGCTGAAAAAAATAAAACGAAACGTAACAAGATCTCCGTTTGTGATAAATAAATCACCCTTAAAGTATAAATAAACAAATCCAATTATTAGCAAATCCGTTTAAATATACCTCGTTAGCTTCTTCTTAGGGGGATGATGTTATTACATTGACAATTCTAGAAATTTGAAATCTTTGACATGGGAAAACTGGGAATTTATTACCTCAAGAAGAAGGCAGGCAACATTAAGCGGATATTTGTTGGAATAAGCCTGTAAAATAGATAGAGAAGAGAATCCCACTGGCAGCCGAATAGGAAGCCGATGAGGGGGGCACACAAAGAGTGCTGAAATTAGCTCACCCCTGCTAGCTTTTCAATGTCACCATTATTATTATTATATTATTGCTAATACTATGATGCTAGCGATTGTGAATTGAAGTGTGTGACACTCTACAATTTATAGCCATTGTTGATTGAACAATAGTCTCGCAAACTTGTTGAAATTTTAACCAGTTCGTCTCGCGAACCGGTGCTAGCCAACTCCATCACATCACTGAGTTCGAGGCTTTTGCAGTAATAACTATAATTTATATGTTAAGATGCAAATGAATCTATGAGTGAAAGGGGTAAATAATCGGAAGGAACAACGATAAAATAAAAAAGAATGGAAGGAAAAATTTATACCGCGATAACAGGTAAGAAAACACATATGGAAATAAATCCGGTATAATAAAAATGCACATTAGTTCAATGCTTTCAGTACCGTAGTAACTGAAATTGTAGGCAGTTGCCAACAATTGTATTGTAGGCAGGATAATTAATGTTATTTTAAAGAATATTTTCGTACGGGTTTCTGCCTAATTTTGGCATTACAAAGTACCAATGAATCTACAATAGAGAAACAGATGAAAACAAGTTGCCAATTCTTTCAAGTCCACAGCATAACAGCAACTGAAAATGCATATTTTTCTTTAATCTGTCGACTGTTCAAAAAAGATGATAAACTATTTTAAAATAGGGAAATCTCTAATTCTTCTGTAAGAACATGTTTTCCCCTTGAATAAAAATTCAAGTTTTTAAGATATCAGTGCAATACGGGTTTTTACACAAACATTTTTTAAACGATTAGGTATTCTAAAATACGTCCCAACTAATGACTGAAGAATGTCCTATCTGTACTTATTATCATTAGCAAACTGATGTTGTTAATCCTTCTCGTGTAGACTGACTAAAATTAATCATATAAATAAGAAATTATTAAAAAAAATCGACGTTGAAAACAATTACTTTTTCTTCATTCCCGAAAATCGTTTTCCTTGCTAACTCCTAAGAAAATAACACAATGGTACTCTATGACAAGGAATGCGGTTGATACAATTGACATGCTAAAATATTTTTAATATTCCATGCGTTTTGTGTGACATTTCACAAACGTGAACAGACGTTTTGTGAAACGGTATTTTCCATTCCTTATATTCAGTGAAGCATTCTTTTCATTAGCACTTTATCCAGTTATTCGAAGGGTGGCGCTGTAATCGGATATTGGCTTTCTTTCGAATTTATTCATGCGAGTGTCGTGTATTAAATAAATCCTAAATGGGATTTCTTTCCCACCTGCTGGCAATATTCCTTAGCTGTGTATATGTAAAGACGTATAAGTTAACCTTCTGTAGAATAGAAAAATATTCACGAAAATAAATTCTCTCTTTTTGTAAGACAAAATATGGATCGACTTATTTTAGAGTAAATAATCAATAAATAATCTAAGAAATTATTCGAATATTAATTAAGAGACTAAAATTCTTGACTTTTGATTCTGAGACTAATGCAAATAAATATTATTAGACAAAAAGGGAGATATTTTAAAATAAATTAACTAAACCTAAAATTAATATAAGTAAAACTAAAGAAATATAAATAAAATTGGATAGATCATGTAAGTCGAATGAGCAAATCCCGATATCCTGAACAATAGAACATAAGCAAATAAAATTATATAAGGAAAGAATATAAGCAAATAAATTTAAAAAAAAAAAAGAAAATAATAAAATATAAACAAACTGGGAAGAGAAGGTCGGGTATATCTCGAAAGAGGCTATTAGATTAAACCAAATGAGCAGATTATAAGATCTATATCCGTATTTGGCACTATGACGATGATGATGAGCATTATGAAGAAGATGATTAACCTTGTTTGACCCGATAAAAACATCACTTAGGTGATGAAAAAAAAGTTTATCTTTGTGGATATTGTAAATGATCGTAAAAATAATGCAATCCTGAATAACTCTTTAATTTGGAAATAACAAAATTAAGTACGTAAAGCTTTTGTTACAATTATTAAAATAACAAAAAATGCAATAAAAGAATAAAAAAATATTCAGTTGCCAATTAGTGGATTAGTTTTAGCTAGCGAGCTGGTTAAAGCTTATGCAGAAATACAATTAAAATTCAATCTCCCTTTCTGAAGATTGAAATCAATGGACAAACAAATATTCTAATTGTATCTATTCCAAATGAAGGGAAAGTGTGATACTAGAGAGAGAGAGAGAGAGAGACGAAAGAAACAAAATGAATGAACAGATAAACTTTTTTTTCATAATTCCAAGAAATTTTCTAAAGTTTAATTTAAATCCGAAACAGATTTAAATTATAGACGAATCAACCCCGGCAATGAAAATAATTACATTGCCCTCACAATTACACCGAAACTTTTATTACTGCAGTGAAGAGCTCTTAGTGAAAAGGTTCTGAAGTTGATGATTCTCGATTGTACTACAAATGTCTGGTTCCGTTCAATATAATGGAGCCTCTACATTCATCCTAAAACTTTGTTTCAACCTGGCTTACACTACTAATTTCATTAAAATTTCAAAATTCCCTGTTAGAATTCTGGATGTTAATTGCAATGGTTGAAATAATCCTTCAGAATTAATAACAACGAAAGGATAATTTAGTTTGCATTTCACGATCACCATTTACTAATCCTCCCCTAATGTTACTTTTAGGGCTAATGGGCACGAGAAAGTTAGGGAGCATATTCACACTAGTTTGACAACTTTAAGACTAACAAGCGTACAGAAAGATATTCGACAGCTCCTTTAAAATAAAATAAAAAATTAAATAACTCTGCACAGTATTTTAATTGAATATTGATCTCATACAGCTTCTCTCTGTAGCACCTTATTCCCGTTTTCTATTAAGCATCTATCAGGTGTTCAATCTAAAGTTAAACTCGAAGTTTCTAAGTTGCCAAAACCTACAAACCACTCTATTGTCATACTTTCTGTCTTAGTGCAGGCGATCTACAAGACATAATTGGGGTTGTAAACTCTTAAACGGATTAGAAGCGTTGATTCAACTGCGGCTCAACTGGTTCTCGGACATAAGCACATCCAGTTAATGATCTTCGGTACGTGACTTATCACTCTCGCCGCTAGATGACATTCAGTGCACGAGCATAGCAAATAGCCGATCATTCCTTCCTTATATAAATTAAATACAGTAGCGTACGACAAAAGCAGCGGACTGGTTTCAAACTTTGGCAATGTATTTACATAATATGCGTGATTACTGTTAAACTGAGGTCATAAATTCTTTGGATGTCAGAGTACAACGTAAGTTAGAACCAATTTTCGTATAGAATCAATCTTTATTATGTGAGTGAATTACCTTAGTAAGTCATATCCAAAACGGAAAGTTTTACAAACTGTCGTTGGATCTCTTTATTTATTTAAACACATTCAAATCTTAGTGGTGAATAAGTTTCATTCTACATCATGTAATTACTATTGTAGCGGCAAATAATTTAATTGGTAAAATATAAGCTAAAAAATTTCTATTCCTTAGCCTCTTGGAAATTTTTCTTAAAAGTGACATATTCCGAAGGCAATAAAAATTATGGTTATGCCAAATAACTCTATAAAAATACTTTTGATAATTCAAAAATTTAAATCCCGCAACAAAATGTTCTTTTTGGTGCAACAATCAGTAAATTGAGACTTCCTCCATTAGAATGGAATCAGTTTCCAATCATTACCGCCAGATATCTGCAACAAATGACCACAAACTGATTAAATCGAGAGTTATATGCGAAAGCGAAGTCCGTGCTGCAAAGAATTTGACTTCCTAAGCAGAACGTGATATTTCGCACTTGATGATGAGCGGCTATAATAATGAAGTGTGCTGGGGTTTTAATTATCTACAAATTATAAAACGTGTAAAAGAACACGTGATTTGGATTCATGACAATTTACTTGCTTTTTTACATTTTGCGCATTTTTTTATCCCTCAGACCGTATCAAGTAAGTTTATAGATATATTCAAGTGTGTATATTATATGCACTCATTTCTTACTTTCTCCATGCTCTGCAAAGCTGAAGAGGAAAAATGAATATCGATATCTCTTCTCAACGACAGGACGATATCGGTAAAGAAGCAATTTAGGCTGTTCCTAGTTGTGTAAAATTTATTTTTATGTCACATTTATTGATTCAGAGATCTTTCATGCCAGGTTTTGCAAGCATGCGAAAAAGAAAAAAAAAATTAAATAACGGAAAAGTCGTCTTTAATTTTTCTCTCCGCTGGAGCACAACGTAAAATAATTAATGTTTTTTTTTATTTAATCCAATGCTGGAAACACTCAAATTGGATATCCATTCTGAGATACGCAGATTAAATTTATGAAAATGATTCGCTTTATCAGTTACTTGCTATTATTTCACTGTCAACAGACGGCGCTTTAGTTCCTTCACAGCGTCTTGTTTGTTTGTTGTCATGCTTTTACAGTTTTTAAAAACATTTTAAATTTTAGTACTCAGAGTTATATGACTCTTGAAAAGGCAAGAGCCATATTAATCAACATTTTTTATTTCTCAGTTTAGAATTGAAAAGAAATCGTTGATTAGCACAAGGGGGCAGCACATTCACACAATCCAACTTATACACCGGTGTCTTGTAAATTGTTGAAATTTTCAGAGACATATTTCTGCTATTAAACATATGTAATTATTTTGGATATTCTTTTGAATTTTATTTCATTAATTTAAATACACTTCAAACTGGAGTGAAAAGAATCATGAAAATTCATGATTCTTTTCATGAAAAGAATCATGAAAATTCACATTATATGTTAAGAAACAAATAAATATTTTCTTTATGAATTAATGAACAACATTCAATTTTTAATTATGCAACAATGATAATTACAGTGAATACCAGATAATCAGTATAAGTCACGCGCATGACATTTCACGTCATGACAATTCACGCGCATGACATTTCATTGGTGGATAATCATATCTAGGTTGTTGTCGGTCTGCCCAAACTCAATTATTATGTATTGCAACACGTTTCCTGAAATGTCATATGTCTTGAAATGGTTGCAAGAAGGATACTGACGGAGATTAAAATAGGCGTTGTGTTAGGATGCCATGTTGCATGAATACCTTTTTGGCATGTTTACAAATTGGGCCATAGCAAGTCAGAACTTAGAGTTACCATACTGAGATGGAAGCTTAGGCAGTCTACTTCAAGTCTTATCGGCAGTGAATGACCTCCCACACTCACCAAACGTGACCGTAAAGGGCTGCGAAGAATAATATGCAAAAATCGCCGTTCTTTGGACAACACGTTGAAAGAGGAGTTTCGTGCATCAAATAGAACACGAATCTGCACAAAAACATTCTGAACCGAGGCTGTGAATATTTTTCAGACATAGGTTTCCATATTAGGACAGCAATACGCAAGCTCCACATTATCCGAACCTACATGCAGCATCGTCTTCAGTGGCACAAAGAGTATGTACAGCGGAAGCGGACGTGGAAGCTTCGAAAGATGAATTATGTAGCGGCGAATCTCGCTTCACCGTCTACGGAGGAGATGGAAGGGTGTGGCAGATCGTCGGTGAACATTTCTTACCAGAGTGCATAACATAAACTAAAATTCTGAGGTAGGCTATGGTCCTGTTTTTTTTTATTTTATTTATTTTATTTATTATTATAATTATTATTATTATTATTATTATTATTATTATTATTATTATTATTATTATTATTATTATTATTATTATTATTATTATATATAGTGATGCCAAGAACATTTAACTCCGAGAACTATCTAAACATTCTGAACAATGCAATGCTTCCTACTTTGTGGCGTATATATGGAACTCACCATTGTCTATTTCAGCAAGATAGTGCACCGTGTCATAAGGATACTGCTGTAAAAACAGTCCAGAACTTCATTACACGCCTACAAGAAGAATGGTCTAAAATTCCTATTGATCGCTGGCGTATGCTTGTTGAAAGTATGCCCGGTAGGATTGCTGCAGTTCATCAAAAGGAAGTCCTACATCTTATTAAGTAAGGCTTCATGGCTGTTTGTTGCCCAAAGTATGGTGTTAGTTGTATTCTTTCGAAGCTGTATAGATTATAAACAATTCGTGGAGTTAGTGTACTTCTCTGCCATACTCCTGATTCATTGCCCAAGTTAGTTTACTCTATTGTATATTATGTTCATCAATTCTTATTACTGACCTAACAAGTCAAATTTAAGTCAATGCATTTCTATGTGTAAATTCCTATTTCCAACATTTCGAGATTTGCAAATAGTGATTTTTACAATGACCTTTCTAGTTTCCACCTCCAGACGATAATTTTTGTTTTTGACATCCTTCATTTTGGCAAACGCTAACTTTTTCATTCTCTATTTTATATTTCGTTTTTTTCTCATCTTAATTTCAAGGTATAGATGATTACAAAGGTCGCGCGCGCGCGCGCGTGTGTGTGTGTGTGTGTGTGTGTGTGTGTGACTCTCAATTTCGTAATTCCTCTACAAGCTCCATACATTACATCTATCTACATTTTAGATGGTGATTTTCAATATCAACTATTAAGATGTACTCTAATTGAAAAAAAAAAATCATCTAAAATGTAGACAGAATCTTCTTCTTCCTCTGCGCGTTTTTCCCGCTTCTATTGCAGGATTCGCATTTTACGTAGATACGACTTTTGTTAGCACAACCCCCAGCCAGCCTGCCGCTGAGGAGAAATATATTTTTGACTGTAGCAGCGTGTGTTCACGGGGCCGGTATGCCTGCTTGCGGGATGAAAAACCCCAGATAAACAGGTGGGGGAACTGCTGTCCACCCCAAGACCGGCTAACTTGGCTATGGCTGAGAAAGATCCTTAAGCTCCTCAGGTCGTCGACGGGAATCGAACCTAGGACACTCCTTCCCCAGGTAGTTGCGAAGCGCATAGCTACTAAGCTAAACTTTAGTTGTCGAACTTAACTCAGATTAATTAAATTTTTTCATCTACTCTATTAGGAAATTCATTATCAACACGCTTTTTTTTCTTGTGGTTTTTTTCTTATTTTAACAATCGGAATACTGCTGACATAAACCATTTTAGTTTGCCGGAACTAAGCTGGAGAAAAAATATATATTCAGTATAATAATGCAGTAAGTTTCCACTATATGCTTCTATAAATGTTACTATTAGTTTTATGATAGTAATATTTTTATATCATCATCATCATCATCATCAACAACAACAACATCATCATCATCCAGTGTATGCTATGAATTTATATCGTTTCTTTGTCCCTATGATTCAGAAATATGTTTAGTGTGAAATAAATCGTTTTATCGTTAAACTATATTTCTTTCTTAGCACCATCCTAGTTTATGCTACTCCATTATTTTCAAAATAACAGTTCATAGCAAAATAGGAACTGTTAGAAATCTTCAGTAGCAATGACTTTGGTACTCCTAGTTTTGATTTGATACTTAAATCCTAAATCAGATGTTGCAACATAATTTGTATGTTTTGTGTGGCTTAATTTATCACATACATTAATTCCGAAAAATAATGTTTGTTGATTTCCTACAGTTTCTCCAATCCACTTACCTTCTTGGGCATTCAGTGTGCATGCGATACTATAAATTTTCACGCATCCTATTTCATAGCGCTGTTTTACAGTCAACATAAATTTGATATATTACATGAAAGAAATAAAAGAGAGAGAGAGAGAGAGAGAATGATTGCATGGTAATACAAGTTTGGGGTGATATCAAAGATAAAATCCAACAGACCTGAACTTGTTTTCTGTTCGGACGTTAAAGCAAAGTAGAATTTACTGACACAAATATCTTGCGATGTCACAACTGAAGAAAAACCTCTAACGAAGTGTCTTTCGGTTCACGTTGATTGTTACCAATCTTTCACAAATATGGATTTTGTATATAATTTTTATAAAAAAATATATATTTCCAACCGGTATCACTGGATACCCGTAGGAAACATATATTTTCGCAAATAATGACAACAGCTGATATAAAGAGACATCCGTGAAACATGATACCATTATGGGCGCATAGCATTTTAGAATGTCATAGTGTCTGCTTTCAGGAGGAGACCTAAATGTGTATAATGCATTACCTGAACGAATGGCAACTTTCTAATTAAGTTAAGCCTATGTCTCGTGGATTTTGATAAATGATAACATGTAAATACAAGAATAGCCTTCAACGTCTTCTCAAATTCTAATTGAGGTCCTTCCAATTGCTTCAAGAGTACTTCGCCGACACTTCCGTCCTAAATTCCGTCATAATGAGTTCTGCGTTTTGTCAATATCGATTTCATATGGGGAATGGGCTTCTCCGAAACTAGCCAGAAGGTGGATTATATCCGATAACCATCAGTAGGTAGCAGGGATCAACAGATGTCCTGCACATTTATCCCCGCAAGCTGTACTTTAGATTCTGTTGTCAATGGATCGTGAGAGAGAAAGAGATCGAAAATCTCTAAGACGAGGGAGATTGGGAAAAGTATTATGGTTCGCTATTCATGACTTGGCGGTAGCTAAACCTGGACATTACTGAAAATTGTAAGCTTTCGCTTTTCTAAATCCTCCAGCCTCTCCTGATCAATGTTAGTAAATACATTTTTTCTTATTATTATATATAATATATTATATATATATATATATATTATATATATATATATATATATATATATATATATATATATATATATATATATATATATATATATATATATACAGGGTGTTCGGGATAAATTTGACAGTTTCGTAAGGAAAACGAAAATCTTCTTTGTATCTATTAAATTTAATGAATTGACAAAAAAACATTACAGGCAGAGTTAATTACAATACTATCAACAAGATTTACTCAAAATAACCACCATTAGCATCGATCACAGCTTCAATTCTGCTTCGGAACCTCGAACAAGCAGATGCTACAGTCTCCCTGGGAAGGGCCGCAAAAACTGTTTTAATTTTATCCATTAACTGGGCTTTTGTATTACTGGAAGTGCGATTGGTGTCTTTTTCAACTGCGCCCCATACAAAATAATCCATGGGGTTAAGGTCTGGGGAGTTTGGAGGCCAAACATTTGGACTGGTGAAGTCGTAGAAATTTTCAGACAACCATTTTTGACTTTTCCCAGAGGTGTGGCAAGGGGCCGAATCCTGCTGCCATACATACGGCCTACCATTGGCTACCCTTGTTATCCAGGGCTTGACTACAGTTAGCAACTCCACGAACAAAGCCCGAATTCCAATGCCAGGGTTCTTCAACACCTGTTCCTGCAGATTTGCGAGGAATTCTGCTGTACGAACGCAATCAGATCGTCTGCTAGGGATCTTTCTTCTTGCTACATCCTCGTAGTCACCATTGCAAGTCTCTAGTTCATGCCTGATTGTTTTTACTGTATTCAGGGAGCATTGGGCAGCAGTCGTAATATCCTTATTTTGATGGCGGGCACGAATCATCATGATACAAGTTATTCTCTTCCATGATTCAGGTGGGTTCCAGCTATCCATCCTTTCTGACATCTTGTATATGAATGAAGAAGGGTCCAAACTTTTAAATGAAGAGAAGTGTGTGTTAATACATGTAACTTACGGAAAAATATAATTAATTATAAATATGTCAAATTTATCCCGAACACCCTGTATATATATATATATATATATATATATATATATATATAATTTTACATCTTCTTGTCCTGTTCCTGTTCGTTTAATATTACTTATATATAGTGCAATGACTCTGGTTCGAATCACATATACGACCAAAGGGACCATTATCAGGCTTTTTTTCAATTAAGTTGGGAGTCAGCCGATAGCATACGAAGTTAGAGGATTTTTTCCCTCCCGAAAATTCGGGAAGGACAAATCCTCTAACTCTGTGAATACACCGTTCCAAAGACATAAAATCAGAGACCGCACGAAAGGGTTGTTGAAAGAGGCGAGAGAGAGAGAGAGAGAGAGAGAAGAGTGAGAAAGTGAAAAATACTAGGTATATTGCCTCAATATGATAAAATTGAATTAAGCAGTGGGCTATGACGGAAAATGATTCGCTGGGTAGGTTATGTATGAGGAATAGATGAGAGTTTTTGGATGTGTGGAGTATACGTTTGAGGGAAGATTGGATTTGTATAAGAGGACAGCCTACACTTGAATGCATTTGGCATCAGGATTCTTGGAAAATTATTAATTGATATAAGACCTAACACAGAGAGTTAGGGTAACCGAATTCTGAATTATGGAAATAATTATGAAGCTTGTGTAACGATGTCTGTGTAAGGAACTAGATAAGCTCAACGATCTGCAAGATGTCGAACTGTATCATGCAGACTACAGACAAGTGTGTGCAAAAGAGTATGCAGGTAATTTGTTATGTCTGGTATCAAGTGTAAAGAGTACAGTATTTATATGAAGGATAAAAAGGATAGGAGAGGAGTCATAGTGCTGCTAATGATATCAAATGTCTCGAATCCAGTTATAGTTGAGACCTATAACTGCAATGCTGGTAACAAATTTTCATGTGGCACTGAGTTTGAAGCCATCTGGTGTGAAGTGGAGTCCACAAGGTTGAATACAAAGTGGAGTGTTGTTACAGACCTATTGGATCGGTTATGTTACGCTGATGCTATGCAGATGACTGATGCAGAAATAATTGTTCAACTAATTAGTTCCCATTTTGCTAAAAGCTATGAAACTAGTGTATGCAACATTGAACTCACCACTATCTCTTCATCGTATGAGGAAAGTCATGTGAATGAGGAGGAAGTACTAGAGATTTTGCACAAACTGAATAAGAATTTTGCAATAGAATTGATGGGATATTAGCACGTGTGCTAAAATAGGTTCAGCCTAATCCGCTGAAATCCCTGTATTCCCTTGACCAGGCTATATAAGTTGAGTCCCATAACAGGGAAAATTTCACAGGTATGAAAAGAATGTATGGTATTTTGCACCACCCATTGCACAAGGGTGGTGCAAAGACCGATGCATCAACTATTGACAAATCAGTAATCTCAGTAGTGATGGTGGTAAATATTTTGGAAAAGTTGTTTAGGGCTCGCATTCAGAAATGGATTGATAGAGAATCTTTAATTTGCAATGAACAGCATGGGTTTACTAAGAGAAGGACATGTTTCAGCAAGTGTCTCACATTCTATAATAATGTTACAAGGGGAATGGATGCACCATGATAATTTTAGATTTTGATAAGACTTTCGACAGAATACAGCATGGAAGACTATTGGTTAATTGGAGAACATGAAATTGCATTATAAATTATTCGCATGGATAAGAGGACGGCTGACGGACAGATATCGAAAAGTGATGTGTGAATCTGCAAGATTCAAGGTAACCTGTAGTGTACCTCAAGGATCTGTTCTTGGTTCATTGTTATTCAGTCTGTTCATTAATGACATTATGAAATATTTGACATGCGACATACACCTATTTGCTGATGATGAAAAGATAGGTAGGATAATCACAAATGTTGCTCATATGCAGTAATTGCAGACTGATTTAAATAAGCAGGAATTGGGGGCATATAAAAATGGCAGTAATTTCCATGTTAATGCGGGGATTATTTTAGAAGAAACTGACCAGACCAGGGATCTGGGAGCTTTACTATACAAGAAGTTTAAGTTCAAGAGTCATATAGCAAACATTATAAATACAACTCAGAGAATAATGAAATTGGTGAAACGAACCTTGACATGTATAGATAAGGATGTAATTTTGCCTCTTTACAAGGCCTTGATAAGATATTACTTGGAGTATTGCACACAGATCTGGTCTCCTGGTTTCCGCTGTGATTCTGATACAGTGGAAAGAGTGCAAAGGAGAGTGTCAAAAATGATTTCAGGATTCTGGAATACAGATTATGAAGACAGGTTGAAAATTCGTAGGCTGCAGACACTAGCAAACAGGAGAAAGAGAGGTGATATGTCTGAGACTTACAAACCTCTGAAAGGTTTATACTGAATTTCAGTAGATAGCTTTAGGGTGGGGAAAGGACACGAGAGCATCCATGGAAGTTGAGAATGACTGCTGTCAAGAAGGGGTGAGGGGTAGATTTTACTCTCATACAATAGTGTGTCATTAGAATGCATTGTCGTTGGATGCTGTGTGCATGTAGTGTTAATAAGTTAAGAACAGGAATTTAAGGACAGCTGGTGTGAATAGTATGGTGTCCCTCGATGAGTTCCTGACTCCATAGAGGTCTCTCCTTCTCCCTCCTCCTCTTACTACTACTACTACTACCACTACTACTACTACTACTACTACTACTACTAATAATAATAATAATAATAATAATAGTTATTATTATTATTATTATTATTATTATTATTATTATTATTATTATTATTATTATTATTATTATTATTATTATTATTATTAAAACACAGCTTCATGAAAGATGCAAAATCTGTCCAACAACTAGCAAATGACTTTAACTAATAATACTTTGCAGACTCCATCCAAAAACTGCACAGAAATATCCCTCCAATCACAAAACGTTTTCCCCACTTGCACTACATTCAAAACAGACATTATGGTTCTCAACCATGAAAGAAGAACTTCTTTCTGTGATACATCAAATCAAAAGAAATAAAGGACAAGAAATTGATGGTAAAAGACCTAAGGACATCAATCAACGCGCGACTAACCTGGGCCCCTATCATACAAAAATTAATAAATAAAATATTTAAAACCGGACCAGTGCCAAGTATGTTAAAGACTGCCATATACAAACATGGAAAAATAAATTTAATCAGTAATTACAGACCCATAGCAACACTACCAATTATCATTCAAATTATGAAGCGGATCATCCCCTTATTTTTCTGTGTGTGTGTGTGTGTGTGTGTGTGTGTGTGCGTGCGTGCGTGCGTGCGTGTGTGTGAATTTCTCAGTCTACGGCTGTAGTGGATATCAGACCTATCAAACATCAGCCTACTGATGTCATCCACAGATAAGCTTAATAAATAAATAACCTTCGAGGATGAAAGCTGAGAAATTACATGTCAACCAAGATCATCAAAAATAAAGGGGAGAAATATCCATATATTAAATTTAAGTGCTGTAGTCACAGCGCTTAAATAAATTAAATCAAAAATTGTTAATGTATATATCTCATTGTTATTGTATAAATGCTGTAAAAAAGCAATGTCATTCAACCACAACTATAAATTACCAACTAAAGTAACTAATATTAATACATTACACAGAAATAAAGGAAAATTTGTACAAATTTCATTGTTACATAAACAAAACAAAACAAAACTATATCTGTTGCAAATATGTAATCACAATATGTAATCATAATTTTAATAATGCAAAAGGATTAAATTTTAAAAATATATAAAATCAATGTATGAAACGTATGTTTCAAATGTACGTATTTAATGTATGTATCAAATGTGTAATAATAATAAAGAAAAATTGATTGTCATAAAAACTTATTATTATTGGAGGAATGGCAACTGGCCGCATTAAATTGTCTGAAACTCCTAATCCTGAAGCTCAACATGTATTATTGGCTGAAAAATGAAACGATGGGATTTATTAAATCTGTTTCTCAGTGCATCATTTTGAATTTATAATATTGTGACAGATGGGTGTATTTTAGTAGAATTGTTGCTCTTTGTTTGTTGCTGAAATTTGCTTTGTGTATTTATAAATTTCGCTATTTGATTAAGGAATGTATTTGTTGTTTCCGGTAAAACAAGTGAAAGTACAGTTAAGATTTCCCTGGTAAGGAGATCATTAGAAAATGTAAGCTGTGTCTACTACCCATTTGTTGGCCCAAGATTTACCAGGTGCATCGATCAGAGACGCAGCATCCGCTAATGAGTGAACTGTTGGTGACAGTTCGATGTTAATCCTATTTACGCCAGTCAGTTATACAACTCTCCTAACAGTTTTGTTTACAAGCGAGGAATCTTTATGCAGTGTTTCTCCTTGATTAAAGGCATGAACCCAGATTGTTCCACCCATATTTCCTCCTTTGTTGAAGAATATGATTACCTGGAAAAGATAAAGCTCAACTAGGAAATTTCCAGAACTTTGATAAGTTATAAGTTTTAAGTTTTAATGTTAAGGCCGCTCTTCTCTCTCTCTCTCTCTCTCTCTCTCTCTCTCTCACGCCATCAGCTGTTTGTTTTCTCTTGTGATTTCCCTCTCTTAGTTTCACTGTGTAAACGAAAGTTAATATTTGAGTGGAATCCATATTTTAATACAGCCAATGTAATTCAAAAAGGTATAAAAATTAAACCAAAGACTATAAATAAAGTATAAATATCAGCGTTTAAAAGGATGCATGTTCTTCTTACGACGTCGAAAGCTTGAACGAGGAAGCCCCAATTGCTCACTTTGAGCGCTGGCGAACAGAGTGGTGTTTCCAGTCATGCTTTCCTATGTGAATATGGTTGATTTTGATGTTTTCTACCTCCCCTCAAAGTTTGTGCGTGGAATTTTCAACCACCTGTATACACCTAAAAAATAATTCATTTTTAGTGTTATTAAAACGCATAGTAAATCAGCTTGATTTTATTACACCTTTATATGTATCGTAATTCGTGGTGTTGTTGCACGCGATATATTCTTAGAACACGTAATAATACTAAAAATAATTATCCCAAAATAACAAACCTAGCGGATTTTTAAACTAGGCCACTGATTTTTTGTCCACTCTTAGATTAGTTTCCCATATTTTATTGCTGTAATTCAGGCTACGTGACTCTTAGATATTATCAAACAACGCTATGAATTGGGGCCTATCATATCTCATCATATGTGCATGTATTTTCAGTGATGTTCGCAGGGAGGTTTGTACGTTTAAGGGGAAAAAGTAAGTAATATACATCAAATATGATCTGTTAAGTTATTTGTCCATTGGTTACTCAATATTTGAATTCTTCAAAATAATATTTTTCTTATGCAGAATTTTTCAGAGCTTCTAAAATGTACAAGTCGTACAAAAGATCTATCCATTGGCATTAATTAAATCAAACAGTTTTTAAATGGTCAGAAAATGTATTCAAGCTACGAACACATTCGACTGTAACACTGGCAATGAATTATATTTCACAGAATTAATCCGATTTCGATTCCCTTCTGCATAGTTATTGACAGAACCGGCGCTAGGGTCTTTGCCGCCCGCATGCAATTTCTAGCTAAGCGCCCTCGTAACGAGCCGGGCGTGTGTGGTTCTTTTACGATAATAAACATTTAAATTATTTGAAATTTCTTAATTAAATTTTGACAGAACAGCCACACGTTGGTTCTCTAAATGTAACGAACCGGGGGTGTTGACTAGACAGGATAATCGTTAAAATCCCGAATATTCAAAAAATTCTCAAAAGTTTATTTGAACTAAAGTTTAAAAAATTCTTGCAATTTTACAAGTTACTGAATCTTAGTAACTTGTAAGTGGAACTATCTTTTAGGAAAATAAAAGAAACGCAAGATAGATAAGAAAATAAGAAAATAATTCAGAAATAATTAGAACATTTAATATAAGTATTCAAAAAATAACATCTTTAGAGAATAACAGAAAATAAATTAAATTACATAAATATACTTGAATTTTGTTTAATTAAAATTTTAGGGTTTTTGATTTCATATTCACAAAATTAGAAATAATGTTCTTAACGTCTAATTCCGCATATATCGTATATCATTTTCAATAGCTATTAACGCCAAACTAACAAGCCTTTTTTGTGACATACTTGTTCTTAAGTAGGTTTTAATCAATTTCAACTTTGAAAAGGAACGTTCACCGCTGACTACACTAACAGGTAAGGTTAATAATATTCTTAAAGCAATTGAAAAGTTTGGGAAAGATAAATTATTAGACACAATAAAATTAAGAATTAAGAATAGCGAAAAGGTTTTGAATATTTAAATTATCCTTCCGAAAAATATCCCGGAAAGCATATAACTCCTCATATAGTTCTATTGCATTTACGTCTTTATTGTCGCCATCCTTCAAGAGAACCTCTAAATCGTCACAATTGTTTCGTAAATCTTCGTTATTAATTTGTAGTAATCTATCCAAGAAATTGAAATTATCATAATATGTTTTTAGTTGTTCAAAACGTTCTGTTAACGAACACATTGCAACGTCTAGAAGTGTATAAAACACATGCACTCTAAATTTATCTTCTGGCGATTGTGGCGTTTCGCCATGATGATCGTAGTCAAATTGTCGTGTCTTTTTTTCGTCGTCGAACGTCCGTACCAGTTTTAAATTCTTGTTCTCCATCCACCTCTTCACTCAGTTCTTTTGCCGTTTTTAGAACTTCTTTAATATTTGTATCTGATCGATACTCTTGTAAGAATATTTTTAAGTTTTCGATAGATTCTAAAGCAAGTGTAATGTTCATATTTTTGTCTTGAAGCATTTTACTCACAGGGTTTATTCTGTTAAATCAATCATGCCAAGTTATAAGAGAGCGCAAATAAATTTGTAATCCTTTATTTTAGCACATAATGTTTGTACTTCATGCTGAGTTTCTTTATTAAAATTTTCATTATTTAAAATTTCAAAAAGTGCATCGTAAATTTCTCCTAACTGATATCGTAGAGGGCGGATTGCATTAATTTTACTTTCCCATTACGTTTCTAATGGCTGCTTCAATCCTTTTACGAACTTTAGAAGGATTGCCCAACGTTTGTAAGAGAATAAAAAGAAATTGTATATTTCTTGAATAATTGCAAAGAAACTAATTGTATCAGCATTCACTGTGGCTGCATCGTTAATGATTAAATTTAGAGTATGAGCAGCACATGGCACGTAAAAAGGTCGAGGATTTTTGTTCAAAAACAAATTTTGGAGCCAATATTTTTTCCCTTTCATATTTGTCTCATACTTGCATCAGGTGTGCAGTCTAAAATTATGGAATAATATTTAGATTTTCGAATTGATAATAAAATTGTATCCCTGATTGCGTTTCAAATATTTCATTTTGACTGTCTTTACTCAAATAGTGTACTCTATTGTTTCGTTGCGGGGCCCTTTCAACATGATTTTCCATAACGGGATCAAACTTCGCAAACAGTTCGAATAATTATTCGAACTGTTTGCGAAGCCGTTATGTCCTTTCATATAATTTATCACATGATCCACGAAAAGCTAAATTTTGGCTACCAAGGAATTTTATAATTTCACTCAAGTTCTAAAACACTCGTCCAATGTTTCTTTTCCATTTCATACATGCTTTGAGTCTGGCAATCAATAGTAGTTTTGTTTTGTTTTTAATTTTTATCCAGTTCCTTCCATTTTAAGAAATTTTGCATGTGAGTTAAACTGGTCTCATGTCTATGCGAAGTTGTACTTACATTTCTCCAATCGTTATAACCTTATAACAGTTATACTCGTTATAATCTTCTCGTACACTACTTGTTATAATCGTTATAACAAGTAGTCTACAAGACTACTTGATTCAGTAGGTGCGAAAAGTTTGCAACAAAAGCAAGAAAACAGAATTCAAAGTTTCAAAATAAATGAGCCATGTTCTTGGCACGAGCTCCCCGTTTTCCATTTTTCTATTATAATACGTGTCGCCAAATTTACGACCATATGTATCTTCTGTATATATTATATTTTTCTTTTGAACAGGCCCCATTTCAATTAAATCAACTCGTAATTTTTCATCAGTATTTCACCATTCACCTGGATCTTCTAAATTTACAGAGACTAACAATGTGTTAGTTTCGTGGTCAACTACAACTAAATCTTCTGCTAACTATTTTTCACTTAAATCATGCATCTTGTTATCTTGTTCAATAGTTGCAATAGTAGTTTCATGCAAACTGGATGATGTGCACGGTTCTTCAACTCTGATTTCTGATGTATCGAGTTGGTTACAATCTGCATCAGAATATTTTAATATTTTAACAAATTAATTAAGAGCCCCAGTTTGTTTCTTAATATCTGCTTCTTTCGCAGCATGACGCTTACGATTTGATTTTGTGCACCGGATAACTTTTTTTTTAAACTTTTGTTTCCATTTCTATTTTATACCCACAAGACATTATTACACAACACTATACAGGGACGAAATAATAGTCTGCACTGCGCTGCTGTCAGTAGCCTACCTACTGAGATGGGTACCATATGACTGGTTAACTAGCAACAAATATTTTGTATGAAAATTCGTTTCTGCACATAAATACTGTTCACTTTAGATAGACTGCAGTAGACACAACATTCTGCAGTTAAGCATTTAGCCTGCTCTCGCTGCAAAATTGTAAACAGCCGGCTGATCAAAGAGGAGGCGGTATACAATTTGTTTTAATTTTTATTCGGTGTACCCGGCCTTATTTATTTTAATATTGATCATTTTAAGAATTTTTTTGTTTTTATGATAAAAATTTTGTTTCTTAAAAATGAACTTATGAACCGTGCCCTGGCGGCGGCGTCCCCTTCGTAGCAGAGCCAGCATGCACCGCATGCTTTGCATGCCCTCTTCCGCGGCCACGGTTATTGAATTCATAAACTACAACCATTTCCAATTCACTTAATTCGGGGACCAATTAAATTAAATTTTGGATTTTAATTAGGATTTGAATTCGTTTCACTTCAATACAGCCTAAAACGAGTTTTCTCTTTCTGCTTTTCTTACATGCCTAATACTTCTTCAAGAAAACCTTCGACTTGTCAGTGTTGATGGATGAAAAAAAAAAAAGAAAAACACGGAAAGATCTTCACGATCGGCGATTTATCTTTGGGGTTCAAACGAGTGTTCTCATTTCATCAACTTTAGCTTTTCAACATCAGTCCCTCACTAAAGTTCTGTCCATGGATTTCGTCCTATTTCTATCACAAGCAGTACGTGTTGATGTTAGCGAGCTTAACCCCCGCTTCTTTTACTCCCGTCACACTTCCAGTTCGTTCCGTTTTGTTCCACCAGTTATCGCCCTTTCCGAGGAACTCTGATTTGAATACAACTGCACATATCAGCATCCTCTCAGGTTCTTATCTGCTGAAAACCTTAGCAAAGTCTGAAACAAGTATTTTGCGATTGAACTTTGCTGATAATTTCTTGAAGAAATGTTCTAGGAGTGATCGTTGGAGGAATACAAAGTAATCGGTTAGTTCTCGAGGGACTTCGTAAGTCGAAGAGAACTTTGGAATTAAGTGAACCAAAAGAAATTAATTGACAGCTTGCAGGAGACTGTGCATGCTCTGAGTCATCCACTCTACTCTTTTCTTTATTTATTCTCTCTCTCTCTCTCTCTCGGCTTCTCTCACACTTTTTACTCAAATAACATTTTTAAAATATCGTAAATTTTAAAGTAATAATAAACGACTAATTTTCACTGTTTCTTTTCTGCAGTATGAGACAAGGTCCTTGTACAAAGTAATGAAAACACAGTAAGGGTGTTAGAAATTCTAAAATATATATGGCAATTGCTTATAGACATATCCTTCATTTATGCAAGTATATTTATATATTTATATTAATAACATTGTTATTCAATTTATATTGAAGCGTACAAAAATGTATATTTAAAGTATTTCAAGATACAATCATCGTTTCTGAAATGGTTGGTAATTTTTGTGATGCATAGCAAACATTAAATCCATGTGATACCAAATTTCCGTATATATGTAATAAAAATGAGCATTATTTGAAAAGTTAATTCTATTAATTCTATTAGAAATAATAATATCATTCATACTTGAATAATGATATATACATTTCTTGGATAGAAGTCAATGAAGGTGCATCGTGCCATGTAATGAGTCAAGTGTTTGTGACTAGTTACATGTGATGAATTGTTTGAAAACGCGGTATAAATTAAAGGAATGTGATGCTCTCCAAGTCAATGCAACCCTTCTCGGATTTAAACGGCTGCTAGAAGGTTAATGACGAAGTTTGAAAGGAGAGTTATGATAGAATGTCATGTTGCAGGCTATCTGTTCGGCAAAATGCTGACAAATTGGGACATCCCAGTCCAACAGTCAGTGATACCATACCCGCAGTAGATAGACGATCCAACACACTCCCGTTTGTGACTGTAGGGTGTTTGAAAGATAATATGTAAAATCTACCATTCGTCGGCAGAAACGTAGAATGCTGAGTTCCGACCATCCACTGGAACACGAATCTGCACATAAACATTCAGACAGAAGCTCACCACATGAGTTTCCATGGTAGAACCGCAATGCGCAAGCCCCGCATTACCAGAACCAACATGCAGCGTCGTCTTCAGTGGTGCAGAGCGCGTGCATAGTGGGACATGGAAGCACGGGAAGTTGTGTTATGGAGCGACAAATTACGCTACACCCTATACTGATCAGATAGAAGGGTGAGGATGTGGCGGATAACCCGTGAACATCTGTTACCATAGTGCCTAACCCTAGCTATGAAATTTGGCGATAGCGTTGTGAAGGTATGGATCCTTATCTGTTTCAACAAAATAAAGCACCGTGTCATAAGGTTGCTGCTAACTGCGTGGATATGAACATCACTACACTTGACTGGCCTCTATGGAACATGTCTACATTAAGAAATGTTTTAAAATTCCCACCGATCACTATCGCACGCTCATGGAAAGTATGCCCCTTACGATTGCTGCACTTGCGCAACGAAACGGGGTCCTACATCTTATTAAGGTGGGCGCCATGGCTGTTCGTTTCTCACTCTATGGTGTCTGTTGACTTCTTTCCAAGCAATGTATTATATACAAATATGATAAATTTCATCTTTTGATTAGTTGGTAACAGGTACAAATATTTCCGACTGTAAGAGGACAGGACAGCAGACATCTACCTGTCCTCTCCTATCCTTCTCATCCGTCCCTTAGGAGGGGTTGCCTGTTATGAGGAAACGAAAAACACAAGTTTCCAGGTGAAAATCCGTTCACCGCCGTATGAGAACGGCTAACTCATCTTTAGGTCGAAAGAGACCAGATAAAGATTCCTCACGTCACGGACACTAATCGAACCCAGGTCTTTCCGACCAAAGGGTTTCGTCTACCCATTGAGCTACGGAGATTCTTACACTATATATTCTAATGAATATATAGTGTTAGCACGGACAATATTTTCTAGCATTCTTAGATAGTATGTGAAGTTCATATCGACTCTCGTCCATATCTTTATATAATAAATCTTTCGACCGCTGAAAATATTACCAGTTTCTTTTAATTTTTTAATTGAAAAGAAATAAAATTTCATATGTTGATGTATGTATCCAATAATGAACGCGTGAAAGTATACCAAAGTGTATTATAGATGGCGTTGTTAGTAATAAACAATTAGTAATAAAAATTTACTTAGAAATAGTATTATGAATGGCATTGTAACAAATGTCAGATAAGGAAGAGAAGTATTCTGTGCTGTCATCATTTTGCAATTGGAAGAACTGATGATGAACATTAATGTAGTCTATGAAGAGGAAAAAGGTTTTTTTTTTGTTTTGTTTGTTTCCTTGCTTTCTATTTCCATATTTTCAGTCTACGTAACGTAAGTATAATCACTGAACAAATAAATAATCATTTTTCACATATGCTCACTCGAAAATTTCATATATCATGCGACATTTTATTTCTGAGTATTCTTCAAAGAAAAACACTTGGTGGATGTAATACGGTAATTCTGAATAGAAGTGAGTCCCGCCAAATGTTTTTCGCTATTTATTTATTCGTTTCTTTTCTATTTTCAATGCCCTCGATTCAAAACTCGTCAAGTCAACAACAAATCAGCCTTGACACACACATAAAAGAAATTCATTTTTTACCAACTCCCACATTTCTCTGTAAGATGAACCTGCAATAATATTTGCTGTGATGAATTTCCGACCCCCATTTTTCATGAAGTATCTTACAGAGAGGGAGAGAGGTGCAGTGGAAATACGAATGCGTAGATTGCACTTGTTGTTTATTACTAATTTCATTTAAAGCTTTTCTCCGCACTACTAATATCAAGCAAATGCTCCATGGCTTCCAAGCATTAGTAGCGATTTCTTTTTCATTAGTTAATTCTTAACACGTTCATTTTGGCACTGGATTGCTATTTATATTTATTTATTTATTCTAATTTAGTGATAACCAAAGATGGAAAAAAATGAGATGAGAGGGAGAAAGCTTCATTTTAAGTAAAATTGTCCAATTAGAGCGTTAGACTTTAAAACCAAACTATCGTATTCCGCTGAAAATATCTACTGATTAGGTAAAATACTGCAAATAGAAAATGTTCGTAACCTTCTATTTCCTAATTCCCTTGCGATTCCAGGTTTATTCTAAGAACTAGTTATTAATATATTGATAATAGATAATGTATCTAATACACGTGTGTTATTTGCTTATACTGCAAATAGTATTCAGCTAAAATATCTTTGGGATAATCTTTCATTTGATTATCAGACATAGAAACAAGGAGCGCAAAAGAAAGGATGCTTAGAACTTTTTTTTTGTCGATAAATTTCAGGTTTTGTGCTCATGAAAGAAAAGTGTTTGATCATTTTCAGTCTTAGCCTTTCTTCGTTTGCTTTAATTCTATTTGAAGTTCGTTTTGGCAGTATCCTAATATCCATGCCAATACTGTATGGAACTCTCTTATTTTTCTAATTTCTCTCCACTGACATCGGAACGTAAGTTTGATATTTGTAATAAGAAAAGGTGTCGAGTTGAAGTAATCCGGCCTAGAAACAAACGAGAGTCAATAGGTTTACTGTTGGCCTAGTTGTACATATTACGTTCATCTATCAACATGTGGTCGGGAGCAGTAAATTATAAGCTAAGAGCCCTCGTTTTCCAGAAGGGATTGATTAGTCATTTTCTTTCTTTGTCCACGATCGTCTTTGCATCTCTGCTTGAGAATATCAATTTCGGAATACACAGAAAAAATATAAGTGCATATCTCATCTCATCTTCCTATTTCCCTCTTTTACCTTGCTGTGTCAAGGGTTTATTAAACATCGGACCTCAAACCGTTCACAGGAGAAGGTGGTCAGTCTTATGCCCCGATGTATCCTATGTCCGCAGTGTTGAGTTCTCAAGGCTGGTTTGCCTGCTTTGCGGGATGAAAAAACCCTACTGTCCACGTGCACGACCGGCTAACTTGGCTAAAGAAGATCTTTCAACTCCTCACGTCATCGACGGGAATCGAACCTAGGACACTCCTTCCCCAGGCATATGGTTCCGAAGCGTACAGCCACTAGGCTAACGGCGCGGACATAAGTGCATATGTCAAATATAAAATTTGGTTTTCATTCTGACAATTCGTATCTTGCAAAAACAAATAATCCACCACTTCCATATGAGTGGGTCGGTTGATGGAAAGGGACGTCTATCTATGTCCGTCTGTTAGACGGACATAGATGGACGTCCCTTTCCATCAACCGACCACTCATATGGAGGTGATGGATTATTTTTTTTCTTTTCTGAAATACAAAAAGCATGCAATTATCAAACAGGACGTACGCTAATAAATCAATCAGAATGTATCTTGTGTAAATTATCAGAGAGAATCATAAACCATTTGCTGAGCCTTGGTTAGAATTCCACAGTGTCATGAATTACTTAGGTTTGGGAAAAACGAAGCATTGTCTCGTATCCTGCTGCATAATACATAAAAGAAATATTAAAGTGACGTTTTTAAATTACAGATAAAGGAAGAGACTTTGTTAATGTTTGTTCGACATTATTCATCTTTAGTGAAAGCTAAATGGCATCGCAAGAGCCTCCGTAGCTCAGTAGGTATAGAAACCCTTTGTTTGGAAAGATGTGAGGAACCTGAATCTGGTCTCTTTCGATGTCAGCTAGACTCATACGGAGGTAAGGAGTTTTCGTCCCCCAGAACAGTCAAACCGGCCTCGTGAACACACGCATCTACAGACAGAGGTAACGTAACGGGCCACTAGGCCTAATATACGTAAGAGGAGGAAGAGGAAATGACATCGTAGTATACTCTAAATCCCAGACCTACGAAAAGTAAAAAATAATAATTAAAGGATATCCTCTGAGGACCTTTTTCTCCCAATGAATTATGCACCGCAATGTCTTAACTTAGCATTCTCTAATAAAGTTACAACCAATACCCTTTATTCTCGTTTGCACTGGATTGTCAAACTGCAGCTAGGGAACATTCATTTAATTTTTTTTATCGTCTTTGGGAACTTTTTTAAAATTATAGACTGAAAACTAAAGCAATATTGTTTTTTCTATTCTCCTTCGAACGCATTCCAAACTCCATCAGTTTTCCTTCCCACAGATATGTTTACTAGTTATTTTTCCTTGCCAGAATAACAGACAGATAACTTCAGTTTCCAGATATAGTTTGTGAAACACAAATCAATTTTACAGTATGGAAGAGGACAATCGAATATTTTAACGATTTTTAATTTGCTTAAATATATCAAATAATTTTATTTTAATAAAATATTCTATATAATCGATTACCTTTATATATTGTATATAAAGGATGTTTATATATCAGTAGTAATATTTTAAAATTATTGTTACTCTATAAGATAGCAAATTCCCAAACTACTGCCTGTGTTGAATATTTTATATGTAGCCTTCAGTTTATCTCTAGTGATTATCTTTCTATGCATTGTATTTATCTTCTCATATTACAAACCTCTAACTGATGACTTCATTAAGTTGATTTATTCTTTTAAACACGATAAAATGAATTGCGTCTAACTCTCTTTTTCATAGCTTGCCAAGTTCATTACATTCGTCTTTTTTTTTTTTTTTTTTTTTTTTTTTACAGTATGGAGCGAAAAACAGTACCGAATAACGACAGTGATGTATGCTGTGGAGTAAACGGGCTTATTAGCAAATAAATATATGTTTACGCATGATGATATTACATACCATCATGTGTAAACATGATGTGTGGATATGATGATATTACATATCATCCTATCCACAACTATCGGGGGAATCTTGGTCGAATAAAGCATTAACGACTGTAGATTAGGTGCTCAAAATGGGCACTTGATCTTTCAAGACAGGTTTCGTAGCGCATGCAAAAATTCTCTGTAATCTTGTAGAACACGAATTGGGACATCTACTGGACATATCGTGTCATATTATCCCTTAGTTCATCAATTTTTGTAGGCGGGTCATAGTAGAATACCCATTACTACGACATACCCAGAAAGAAGGTATCAAATTGAAAGCATTCTGATAAATAGTCTCCAGAACCACGTGATATACGACAGGTTGCTACGCCCTGATGGAATACCTGTGCACAAAATTGAACGTTGGCACATCCGATGCAAATCCTGAGTGGACGGAACCACGACATATTCGATGTAGCATTCTCTATTCAACGTCATAGTTACTGTCTTCTATGAAGTAGGATCCAATTATGTCATGGTTGGAAACCCCACTCCATGCAGTGACCTCGCTGCGAAGAAGTTTCTCTTGGACAAATTCAGGTCTCGAGAAACCAAGAAACTGTATGTTCGTCAGCTTACGTCACCGCTTAGATGGAAATACGCTTGGTTATGGAATTATGGAAAAGGACGGATTTTCATAGACGTTGTTTCACACACGCGTGCCCACAGTCTTCCCACGGGCCAGCGTAATCTGCTGCTGTTAAACACCGTAGTGTTTAACAGGTTTAAGGATTATTTGTAGTCACCGCCTTGGTATCCCAAAATGCGTCACAGTTTTACCGCTGTTCGGCGTTGACTGCGTTTTGGAGACTGAGACTCGCTCCAGCACACGCCCGTGATTCTCATTTGTATTAACAGTTCGTGGTCTCCGCGAATGCTCTTTGGATTGTGGCAGAACACTCCCAGTAAGTCAGAAACTCTCGATCAAGGCAATGATGTCACTTGGGGGCACACTTACGGAAACGACGAATAAACTACTCCCAAACACGTCGTAGGATTGAACCATTTGCTCTACCAACTTCGTATGAACGAAAATAATGCTCAACAAAAAACGTCTTTCCAACGTCAACACCATGGCTACAGCTAGATGGAATGGGGTAATACTCGACACGTGATCTTCTATTAATGTTCAGGCAGTCAAACGGCATATCTCATAGCGCATGTACTGAAGGACGGGATGTCGGAGTTCAGTAGTTTTTTTTTTTTTTTTTTTTTTGTGCCATACCGTATAAACGAGAATCAATTCTGCCAGTTAAATTTGTACGATGACGTATTTTGTGACGTCATTATTTCTGCTTTACCCTTATCTGAAGCAAACTACGCCATCCGCGCGCTCCATAGTCAAAAAACAAATAAAACGAAAGAGCATTATCGTCTGTTACAGATTAAATAGGAGACACACAAGCTGCATTCAAGCAGGATAATCTCTTCCCTGGGATAAAATATAAGTAGCGTGTGACAGCTACATAAAGAAAGATTATATTAACGAAACTTGTATAGTTTCCGTATTTGGCTCTGAAATTATGTTGGATTTAATATCCAATTAATTTATATAGTTGTTGTTTTTTCCCTTTTTTCACTTTCCCTCAAGGGTGTTTTGGTTAGCACTACGAAGGTAGAGAAAAATCAGGCGATTTCTTTAACAAGTTAAATTTAAAATGATATCACACAGTATCTTTTTTGTAGCTTGAGAATTTTTTCCGTTTTTGTTGTACAGATAAAGTTGGGTTCCCCTGTAAGCAGACGCTGCGACTTGCTGATAACCACCCAATTCAAGTTTCAGCTTATTCTCTGGAGTCATTTTAAATTTAAAGAAAACATTTCTGACTGTAGACGATGTTTATACAAATGATTCTACCTGCTGATTGCAAATCTCTTTCTTTTCAAAATAAATACTTTTAACTAGCGAAGTTTGTGCACAAAAGCGGATATCAAAGTAGCTCGATCACAGCGCTACCTGGAGTTTTCTCCCTCTGAATGTTTGCGAAAATAAAGAGAGGCATTAGGAAAACTATGCTTCTCATCTCCACTTCTACTTAAAGTACACACTCCATAAATCAATAAAAACGGAAATAGTATTTACAACACTCATCAATGGTTATAGTTTATCCCAGGGTAGGTTTGAAGATGACATCGCAATAACTGATGCAAAACATTGATGATGCAATAACTGATGACATCGCAATAACTTAACATGCAAAACATTTCGGAATAGAACTACGAAATGTTTTGCATGTTAAGGAGAGAATTTTTTTAAAAAAAACCAAATCACATGACAATAAAAAAATAAGTAAAACGATGTCCCCAGGAGTAGAAGTCACCAGTTCACTAGTATCATCTTGCTCAGTAATGAAATAAGACAAAAACCAGGAAACTGATAGAAGAGGATTGGAGGTGTGAAAAACGTATAAGATACAGAATCTCAATGGCGAAGAAAGCTTGAATAAAGATAAATTATTAGCCCACCTCCAATATAAATTTGGAAAACAGCGCCTCCGTACTCAGTCGGTATGGGTTCGATTCCCATACGAAGAGGAATATAAATTTGGAACAAAAAAATGTTTCTTAAAAGTACTGGTCTTTAGGCAAGTGAGATATAACTTTATCAAAACAAGAAAGTAGAACGACGGAAGTATGGAAATATCACTAAGACAGAGAAGATAAATAATTACATCAAATTCTGTAACATTAGTTATTTTTGAAGGAAAAAGTACGCCTAAGTGACAAAGATGGATGGACAGAAGCAAAAGGCAACAGAAACATTGCTTCCAATGAATAAGAGATAAAGAGGTTTCCTATAAGTACTGCTATTATTAGCTAATGTCTCAAAACCAAAAATATGAGTACGAATCCCTGAATACTATCCTTTCAGTATAAGGTAGTGACTCAGAAGTATTAATGCACTCAGTTAATTCGCTGTCCTGGTTGGCCGAGTGGTTAGTGTATCCGCTCTTTAACCAGAGTCTGTGGGTTCGAATCCCGACGAAGGTAGGGTTGTTTGTAATTACCCTACTAACCAATTACTATATGTACTGATGTGTCTCGGCGCAGTATGACCTTTGATGTTTTTGTGCCATAAAAATCAAATTAGAAAATAAATAAATACGGGCAGCTCGTGCATAGGCACTGCCGAACTGCGTCGCCCCTAATTTTTTCTCGATATATAAATATATTTATTAAATTATTTATACTTGCTTGTAATATTTAATTTTATCATCAACAATCCTATACAATTCTCTTATTTTGTATAAAAATAATAAAAATCCATCTTGTAGCACTTAGGAGGGCGAAGGACGCTAGCAGCACTGTGTTTATACCACAGTGTCATATCGCTACGCGCCCAAGCAAATGCACGTCATAGTGAGATGCGAGCTATTAGTGTAATGCGGCACTGTCCGTCGCGCAGTTCCACTGTTGTTTATATGTAGTTTGCGCCAGTAGTAGTGTTCGTAGAGGATTCTACAGTAGACCCGACATGCATGATCATTGTAAATTAATTGACTTGTTAAAATTTATAACAGAAAATAATTTAGACTGTGTTCTTAGTGAAATTACTGTATTGATGAAAGTTCTCTTGACAATTCTTATGATTACATCAGGGCCTGAAAGCTGTTATTCAATATTAAAGAGAATAAAAACATTTCTGAGGAGCCCAATGAATCAGGATAGGTTAAAAAAACTTCCGATGATTTCAACGAAGAAAAAATTCTGCAGTCACACAAACATCAAGGAAAAAGTTATTGACCTTTTCGCTCGAAACAAAACAAGAAGAATGGATTTTATTTTTTAAGTAATTTTAAATTATACCAAACAGTAAAATTTTATCGATAATAAACAATAATTTTATTTTCAAATTTTACCATAATGTTTAATTATGATAAAATATGTTTAATATTTTATTAAACATTTTTTAATAAAATATTTGATTAATATTTTATAAAAATAAAAAAAATGTTTATTTTTTTTAATTTTTACCATCATTTTGATATTTTATCCAAACACGTATACACTGTACTTACAGTGTGTATGTATATTTCGAAAGTTGCAGCACCCCCAAGATTTCAAACTACTGTAAATAAATAAACTCAACAAATCCACGTTTACGAATTAAACAATCCTCCATTGTTCAGTTCTTCCGCTATAGAACAGTTTAATATCAAAATAAGTATAATTAATAACATCAACAATATTAATTATTAATTATAACAACAATAATAAATGACAAATTATAAAGTGATAATGAAATATTAGTAGCTGTTCTGGCAAATGTCCTGTTACTTCTCTGACCCTTTTCCAAGTATAATATAAGAATCACTAATTTACCTATTAACAAAATATATTTTAGTTTAATAATGCTCATTAAACCTATCCGTCCTATAGCGAGGGATAATAATCACTAAAATATGACTATTCTATAATTAGAAATATTAATTACTAAAATCTGTCCTCATAACATGACATTTAGTGGCAATCTGTATCTTTCTTTAAGTTTCTTTCTTTTCTTACTCTTTCATTTGTTGTTCGGATCAGAGCGGTTGCTATGGTATTTGGTGCGTTACTCACATCTGACGTGAGAAGCCTATTGCGTTTGCCACCTATAAATGGAGTCAATAGTAACTCCAGCAGCCAACAAATGGTCTTAATGGAGTCTTTAAAAGATCGGATCCATAAAGACAATAAACTCAATAGGTGTTTGGTCGAGTTCCCTGATTAATAGGAAGAATCACAATCATGTTGGTAACTTTTGAAATATTTTTGTTGGCTACTGAAAAATGAAGGCTGTAGTGCTCACTAGAGATCTCTCCTCTTTCCATATATTATGTCTACATTTGTCTGTTTTGTTAGTTTTCTAGAATGTTTAAAAAAGGTGAATCCATTGAGATCATTGCGCTAAGGGATCTCTGAATAATCTTCCCTGGTCAACATCCACTGAATGTTTCTTTAATGAAAATACATGGTAGATACATTTCCGTTTGTCTTACCACAGTTTACAATAGATGATCAAATTCTATTGTAGTTTGCTTCCCAGCAAACTACAATAGAACCTCTACTCATGATAATAGACGAATAAATTCGATTTGATGCAATTAACCATAATGGCTTGATCAGAAGGTACATTAGACTTATAAAGAGTTTGGAACATACCACCGAAAAGAAAGAAAAAAAAAAAATAATATGTATGGCAGAACACTGATTTCAACGAAAAGGTACCCGGAAGAAAATTAAGACTGGTGGTTGTGCCACACACACACAAAAAAAAAAGCGCTAAACGCTAAAATAAACGGTGCTCCTTACAACACACACACACACACACACACACACACACACACACACACACACACACACACACACACACACACACACACACCCGCACGCATGCTCACACACTGCGAGGTGTCAGCAACTGCGAGTTGCTGGTGTTGTGATCGATGTCATTGATAGCGGGCTCGTCCATGGAGAATAGATTTTGTCACCTAGAGAGTGTCTGAAGACTGAATGAAACACTTTTTTTTTATTTCATAAAAAATAACTTTTTAAAGAAAATATTTCTTACTTTGTATCGCTGATACTGTAACTGTAATCAGTTTATGAAACTCCTACTGACTTGACTAGTGAAGTTCGTAGAATATATAAAAAAAAAAAAAATAAAAAGAAAGGCGAGGAGATCTTTTTTCTTTCTTTTTTTTTTTTTGCGTGGCGAATAGGAATTTCCATGATTTGTCAGTCCCTATACACACATGTATATATGAGAATTCCTCATGGAATAGACGGCACAAAGAGAATTAATTTAATTAGTACACTAAAAGTTCAATTGTTACAATTAAAGTCACTAAATGACTGGAGTTAATGTAAATTCTTCAATAGATTGAGAGAAATAAAAGAAACTTATTCAAGGAAAGAAGCTTTCGCATTTTCATTAGTATTTAGGACAAATCGGTAGCCTGTAATTCCCATGCTCCACCGAGCGATCTTTGATTCTGGTTGACTGCTTCACTTTTACGATCTTCTTTGCATAGAAGAAGTCTGAGTAGTGCATTACTCAGTGCAATTAAATAAGTGGCGAAACAAACATAACAAAATGAATCTCTAAATTCCTACTGCGACTGCAAATTAAACTTTTCCGTACTAAATAAATAGCTAAAAAGGACAAAAGAATATTGGATTACTCTAGGTATATTCACGTCATTGCAACAGAGTCAAGGTAAAATTAGCAGGAAGCGATAAGTGCGAAGTAAGGACCAAGATTCTTGAAACTTCTTGATGGCTCATTACGTCTCGGCTCGGCTCCCAATCTCCTTTAATTACCAAATGAGCAAATACTCTCTCTCTCTCTCTCTCTCTCTTCTCTCTCTCTCTCTCTCTCTCTCTCTCTCTCTCATCACAAGCTGTTAACGCCATGAATGTTCTTTGAAAACACCTGAGGAAATAAGTCGCACAGACATAGAATGCCTGAACAAATCACGATAAATAACATCGTTTCTCTGTTGATCTACAGCTTTGATTCGTTTGCAGTTATGGAGAACAAATGAAGGAAGAGACAACAGCATTTTCTCTTTATTCTTAACACACTCCCCAAATGCACATCTAGATTTCATTCCCTTTTCTATTTTAAAGTAACGAAACATAAACTCTGTTTTATTATTATTATTATTATTATTATTATTATTATTATTATTATTATTGTGCTCTTCCATTTTCTGGAGACAAATTGAATCGACCATCATTAGATGCGTGTGTTAGTTATAGTTATAACTGAGCAGTTGATCTTAAATAGTAAAGTGAAAATTAATTTAATTTTAAGACATTAATTTATATTTATATTTAGCTTACATTTATTCAATACTAAGTTATAGAAGACTCAAAGCTTCAGTTTAGTAAATTAGCTAACAGTCAGTGAAGATATTAGAGATCCATCATCTTTTTATAGCTAAATAAATAAAAAATGTGGTCCTCAATGGACCCGTATAGTTGACATTTATATAGTGTAAGTCAGAGCAACTTCTATGCCTTAGATTATATTCTCATAAATTTCTAGAAAAATTCGAATCTTTCAAATTATTTATCTATAAAAGGATGATGGAGTTTAATATTGTATATTGTATTTTATTTGATTATTTATTTATCTTTTATGTAACTGATTTTATATGCAAAAAAGACCAACAATATTACGTAACAGACAAACGAATGCGTATATAAGAAAATGTCATAAAATGTTAGATTTCTCCAATTTATTTAATTATTTTAAATTGTATCAAAATATGATATTGGTTTGATATATTGCGTTTGCTACAGACACGTTTGTTTCGAAAATATTTCCAATTACATGTTAATACCTTCTAATATTTTATTTATGCGGTTGCTTGATAATTTGAAATATTTTAAAGTATTTATTATTTTACTAATAGCTAATAAAGCAATAGCTGAGCCTCAGATAAGACTTCATTGGCTACAGCATTGCCATCCATTACCCTCCCTAGGTAACCATTTTAGTCGCCTTATGGCATTCTTATCGCGGCCACCAGACGGGGTGTTATCCTTAACTCAAAACAATATGTTAGAAAACAAAAGGTACTTCTAAATCTCGTTACTGCCGTATAATTATTAAAGGAGGATTATGATGTTTAAAACTTAATATCCCTTTGTATTATGTTTAGAAATATCAATTATATATGAAAAAGAAGAATTCGACAACTAATACGACACATAAAAACGTGTTCCTTTGTTTGCCCTGTTTTCCTAGTGAACTATATTTTAAGTATTCTCAAAATAGTGCAGTCAAGTGTGGTAATCAAACTACCACTGACGTATCCAGCTCACAGTTTATATTTAAGTAGAGCAAGAAACATGATTTTATTACTCAAAGTAAACATCAGTAGTTGTTTAATAATAATCTTATATAAAATAATTTGATGATGATGATGATAATAATTTTTTTTAAATTTGTAAACACTTTATTATGACTTGCATACATATAATAATTACATTATAAAATTATAGAAATCACAAAATTTTAAAATTCTAAAAATAACGTACATATATTAATAATAATAATGATAATAATGTTATTTTTTTAATTCAACGATTTTTATTATTAAAATTATGATTGCATATTATGCATTTACAAAACATGTTGTTCTAGTTTTTTGTCATTTTTAACAATGAATGTTATACAAATTTTCTATTTTTTGTATAATGTGCTAATAATAGTTGCTGTAGATGGTAATTTATAGTTTGCAATTGAGTAAGATTATATTTTAACAGCATTTATAGTATAACAATAAGTTATATATATTTTACATTTTTCTTTGCTTTTAATATATTTAAGCGCTGTAACTACAGCACTAAAATGTAATAAATATTTTTTTTCTGTTGATCTTGGTTGAGATGTAATGTCTCAGCTTGCATCCTCGCAGCTCTTTAATAAGCTTATCTGAGGATGACACCGATTAGATATTTTTTATTGATTTGATTGCTGCATTGGAAGTAG